>NW_023590195.1:37500-50283 GCF_901709675.1 Syngnathus acus
TCGCAATGGCAAATTTGTGCTACCACATAAAAAGCTGTCAATAACTTTTCATGATAGCCATGTTTCCATGAAACGCCAAGTCTTGGTTTTCAGGGGCGATTGTATCTATAAAATGCATTATTTTGCACTCAACCATGGCTTACGGCCATACTACCCTGAGAACGCCCGATCTCGTCCGATCTCGGAAGCTAAGCAGGGTCGGGCCTGGTTAGTACTTGGATGGGAGACCGCCTGGGAATACCAGGTGCTGTAAGCTTTTTTTTTCTTTTTCCACTTCAATTGTTAAAGCAAATTTTGACAACACCCATTACGTATGGCATTCGGAAACTGCAAGCCGAGTTTTAACTCCGACATTGAAACTATACCCGAGTTTCAAATCTATATTGTGTGGCGTCATCCATAGCATTGTAGTTCACGTCTTTTACCGCTAGAGAGCAGACTATGTACAGTGAATAAAGAGGCTGGCTCCCTGTGAACTCAAAGCAGCAGTCTTTATCCGTAAAAAAAAAAAAAAAAACACATTGCACTTCCATGTAGGGTTTTTCCACTTTTCATGACATTTACTTTGATACAGCAAAATGCAGGTCGCAATGGCAAATTTGTGCTACCACATAAAAAGCTGTCAATAACTTTTCATGATAGCCATGTTTCCATGAAACGCCAAGTCTTGGTTTTCAGGGGCGATTGTATCTATAAAATGCATTATTTTGCACTCAACCATGGCTTACGGCCATACTACCCTGAGAACGCCCGATCTCGTCCGATCTCGGAAGCTAAGCAGGGTCGGGCCTGGTTAGTACTTGGATGGGAGACCGCCTGGGAATACCAGGTGCTGTAAGCTTTTTTTTTCTTTTTCCACTTCAATTGTTAAAGCAAATTTTGACAACACCCATTACGTATGGCATTCGGAAACTGCAAGCCGAGTTTTAACTCCGACATTGACACTATACCCGAGTTTCAAATCTATATTGTGTGGCGTCATCCATAGCATTGTAGTTCACGTCTTTTACCGCTAGAGAGCAGACTATGTACAGTGAATAAAGAGGCTGGCTCCCTGTGAACTCAAAGCAGCAGTCTTTATCCGTAAAAAAAAAAACAAAAACACATTGCACTTCCATGTAGGGTTTTTCCACTTTTCATGACATTTACTTTGATACAGCAAAATGCAGGTCGCAATGGCAAATTTGTGCTACCACATAAAAAGCTATCAATAACTTTTCATGATAGCCATGTTTCCATGAAACGCCAAGTCTTGGTTTTCAGGGGCGATTGTATCTATAAAATGCATTATTTTGCACTCAACCATGGCTTACGGCCATACTACCCTGAGAACGCCCGATCTCGTCCGATCTCGGAAGCTAAGCAGGGTCGGGCCTGGTTAGTACTTGGATGGGAGACCGCCTGGGAATACCAGGTGCTGTAAGCTTTTTTTTTCTTTTTCCACTTCAATTGTTAAAGCAAATTTTGACAACACCCATTACGTATGGCATTCGGAAACTGCAAGCCGAGTTTTAACTCCGACATTGAAACTATACCCGAGTTTCAAATCTATATTGTGTGGCGTCATCCATAGCATTGTAGTTCACGTCTTTTACCGCTAGAGAGCAGACTATGTACAGTGAATAAAGAGGCTGGCTCCCTGTGAACTCAAAGCAGCAGTCTTTATCCGTAAAAAAAAAAAAAAAAACACATTGCACTTCCATGTAGGGTTTTTCCACTTTTCATGACATTTACTTTGATACAGCAAAATGCAGGTCGCAATGGCAAATTTGTGCTACCACATAAAAAGCTGTCAATAACTTTTCATGATAGCCATGTTTCCATGAAACGCCAAGTCTTGGTTTTCAGGGGCGATTGTATCTATAAAATGCATTATTTTGCGCTCAACCATGGCTTACGGCCATACTACCCTGAGAACGCCCGATCTCGTCCGATCTCGGAAGCTAAGCAGGGTCGGGCCTGGTTAGTACTTGGATGGGAGACCGCCTGGGAATACCAGGTGCTGTAAGCTTTTTTTTTCTTTTTCCACTTCAATTGTTAAAGCAAATTTTGACAACACCCATTACGTATGGCATTCGGAAACTGCAAGCCGAGTTTTAACTCCGACATTGAAACTATACCCGAGTTTCAAATCTATATTGTGTGGCGTCATCCATAGCATTGTAGTTCACGTCTTTTACCGCTAGAGAGCAGACTATGTACAGTGAATAAAGAGGCTGGCTCCCTGTGAACTCAAAGCAGCAGTCTTTATCCGTAAAAAAAAAAAAAAAAAACACATTGCACTTCCATGTAGGGTTTTTCCACTTTTCATGACATTTACTTTGATACAGCAAAATGCAGGTCGCAATGGCAAATTTGTGCTACCACATAAAAAGCTGTCAATAACTTTTCATGATAGCCATGTTTCCATGAAACGCCAAGTCTTGGTTTTCAGGGGCGATTGTATCTATAAAATGCATTATTTTGCGCTCAACCATGGCTTACGGCCATACTACCCTGAGAACGCCCGATCTCGTCCGATCTCGGAAGCTAAGCAGGGTCGGGCCTGGTTAGTACTTGGATGGGAGACCGCCTGGGAATACCAGGTGCTGTAAGCTTTTTTTTTCTTTTTCCACTTCAATTGTTAAAGCAAATTTTGACAACACCCATTACGTATGGCATTCGGAAACTGCAAGCCGAGTTTTAACTCCGACATTGAAACTATACCCGAGTTTCAAATCTATATTGTGTGGCGTCATCCATAGCATTGTAGTTCACGTCTTTTACCGCTAGAGAGCAGACTATGTACAGTGAATAAAGAGGCTGGCTCCCTGTGAACTCAAAGCAGCAGTCTTTATCCGTAAAAAAACAAAAAAAAAAACACATTGCACTTCCATGTAGGGTTTTTCCACTTTTCATGACATTTACTTTGATACAGCAAAATGCAGGTCGCAATGGCAAATTTGTGCTACCACATAAAAAGCTATCAATAACTTTTCATGATAGCCATGTTTCCATGAAACGCCAGGTCTTGGTTTTCAGGGGCGATTGTTTCTATAAAATGCATGATTTTGTGATTACCCATGGCTTACGGCCATACTACCCTGAGAACGCCCGATCTCGTCCGATCTCGGAAGCTAAGCAGGGTCGGGCCTGGTTAGTACTTGGATGGGAGACCGCCTGGGAATACCAGGTGCTGTAAGCTTTTTTTTTCTTTTTCCACTTCAATTGTTAAAGCAAATTTTGACAACACCCATTACGTATGGCATTCGGAAACTGCAAGCCGAGTTTTAACTCCGACATTGAAACTATACCCGAGTTTCAAATCTATATTGTGTGGCGTCATCCATAGCATTGTAGTTCACGTCTTTTACCGCTAGAGAGCAGACTATGTACAGTGAATAAAGAGGCTGGCTCCCTGTGAACTCAAAGCAGCAGTCTTTATCCGTAAAAAAAAAAAAAAAACACATTGCACTTCCATGTAGGGTTTTTCCACTTTTCATGACATTTACTTTGATACAGCAAAATGCAGGTCGCAATGGCAAATTTGTGCTACCACATAAAAAGCTGTCAATAACTTTTCATGATAGCCATGTTTCCATGAAACGCCAAGTCTTGGTTTTCAGGGGCGATTGTATCTATAAAATGCATTATTTTGCACTCAACCATGGCTTACGGCCATACTACCCTGAGAACGCCCGATCTCGTCCGATCTCGGAAGCTAAGCAGGGTCGGGCCTGGTTAGTACTTGGATGGGAGACCGCCTGGGAATACCAGGTGCTGTAAGCTTTTTTTTTCTTTTTCCACTTCAATTGTTAAAGCAAATTTTGACAACACCCATTACGTATGGCATTCGGAAACTGCAAGCCGAGTTTTAACTCCGACATTGACACTATACCCGAGTTTCAAATCTATATTGTGTGGCGTCATCCATAGCATTGTAGTTCACGTCTTTTACCGCTAGAGAGCAGACTATGTACAGTGAATAAAGAGGCTGGCTCCCTGTGAACTCAAAGCAGCAGTCTTTATCAGTAAAAAAACAAAAAACAAAACACATTGCACTTCCATGTAGGGTTTTTCCACTTTTCATGACATTTACTTTGATACAGCAAAATGCAGGTCGCAATGGCAAATTTGTGCTACCACATAAAAAGCTATCAATAACTTTTCATGATAGCCATGTTTCCATGAAACGCCAAGTCTTGGTTTTCAGGGGCGATTGTTTCTATAAAATGCATGATTTTGTGATTACCCATGGCTTACGGCCATACTACCCTGAGAACGCCCGATCTCGTCCGATCTCGGAAGCTAAGCAGGGTCGGGCCTGGTTAGTACTTGGATGGGAGACCGCCTGGGAATACCAGGTGCTGTAAGCTTTTTTTTTTCTTTTTCCACTTCAATTGTTAAAGCAAATTTTGACAACACCCATTACGTATGGCATTCGGAAACTGCAAGCCGAGTTTTAACTCCGACATTGAAACTATACCCGAGTTTCAAATCTATATTGTGTGGCGTCATCCATAGCATTGTAGTTCACGTCTTTTACCGCTAGAGAGCAGACTATGTACAGTGAATAAAGAGGCTGGCTCCCTGTGAACTCAAAGCAGCAGTCTTTATCCGTAAAAAAAAAAAAAAAACACATTGCACTTCCATGTAGGGTTTTTCCACTTTTCATGACATTTACTTTGATACAGCAAAATGCAGGTCGCAATGGCAAATTTGTGCTACCACATAAAAAGCTGTCAATAACTTTTCATGATAGCCATGTTTCCATGAAACGCCAAGTCTTGGTTTTCAGGGGCGATTGTATCTATAAAATGCATTATTTTGCACTCAACCATGGCTTACGGCCATACTACCCTGAGAACGCCCGATCTCGTCCGATCTCGGAAGCTAAGCAGGGTCGGGCCTGGTTAGTACTTGGATGGGAGACCGCCTGGGAATACCAGGTGCTGTAAGCTTTTTTTTTTCTTTTTCCACTTCAATTGTTAAAGCAAATTTTGACAACACCCATTACGTATGGCATTCGGAAACTGCAAGCCGAGTTTTAACTCCGACATTGACACTATACCCGAGTTTCAAATCTATATTGTGTGGCGTCATCCATAGCATTGTAGTTCACGTCTTTTACCGCTAGAGAGCAGACTATGTACAGTGAATAAAGAGGCTGGCTCCCTGTGAACTCAAAGCAGCAGTCTTTATCAGTAAAAAAACAAAAAACAAAACACATTGCACTTCCATGTAGGGTTTTTCCACTTTTCATGACATTTACTTTGATACAGCAAAATGCAGGTCGCAATGGCAAATTTGTGCTACCACATAAAAAGCTATCAATAACTTTTCATGATAGCCATGTTTCCATGAAACGCCAAGTCTTGGTTTTCAGGGGCGATTGTATCTATAAAATGCATGATTTTGTGATTACCCATGGCTTACGGCCATACTACCCTGAGAACGCCCGATCTCGTCCGATCTCGGAAGCTAAGCAGGGTCGGGCCTGGTTAGTACTTGGATGGGAGACCGCCTGGGAATACCAGGTGCTGTAAGCTTTTTTTTTCTTTTTCCACTTCAATTGTTAAAGCAAATTTTGACAACACCCATTACGTATGGCATTCGGAAACTGCAAGCCGAGTTTTAACTCCGACATTGAAACTATACCCGAGTTTCAAATCTATATTGTGTGGCGTCATCCATAGCATTGTAGTTCACCGTCTTTTACCGCTAGAGAGCAGACTATGTACAGTGAATAAAGAGGCTGGCTCCCTGTGAACTCAAAGCAGCAGTCTTTATCCGTAAAAAAAAAAAAAAAAACACATTGCACTTCCATGTAGGGTTTTTCCACTTTTCATGACATTTACTTTGATACAGCAAAATGCAGGTCGCAATGGCAAATTTGTGCTACCACATAAAAAGCTGTCAATAACTTTTCATGATAGCCATGTTTCCATGAAACGCCAAGTCTTGGTTTTCAGGGGCGATTGTATCTATAAAATGCATTATTTTGCACTCAACCATGGCTTACGGCCATACTACCCTGAGAACGCCCGATCTCGTCCGATCTCGGAAGCTAAGCAGGGTCGGGCCTGGTTAGTACTTGGATGGGAGACCGCCTGGGAATACCAGGTGCTGTAAGCTTTTTTTTTCTTTTTCCACTTCAATTGTTAAAGCAAATTTTGACAACACCCATTACGTATGGCATTCGGAAACTGCAAGCCGAGTTTTAACTCCGACATTGACACTATACCCGAGTTTCAAATCTATATTGTGTGGCGTCATCCATAGCATTGTAGTTCACGTCTTTTACCGCTAGAGAGCAGACTATGTACAGTGAATAAAGAGGCTGGCTCCCTGTGAACTCAAAGCAGCAGTCTTTATCCGTAAAAAAAAAACAAAAAAACATTGCACTTCCATGTAGGGTTTTTCCACTTTTCATGACATTTACTTTGATACAGCAAAATGCAGGTCGCAATGGCAAATTTGTGCTACCACATAAAAAGCTGTCAATAACTTTTCATGATAGCCATGTTTCCATGAAACGCCAAGTCTTGGTTTTCAGGGGCGATTGTATCTATAAAATGCATTATTTTGCACTCAACCATGGCTTACGGCCATACTACCCTGAGAACGCCCGATCTCGTCCGATCTCGGAAGCTAAGCAGGGTCGGGCCTGGTTAGTACTTGGATGGGAGACCGCCTGGGAATACCAGGTGCTGTAAGCTTTTTTTTTCTTTTTCCACTTCAATTGTTAAAGCAAATTTTGACAACACCCATTACGTATGGCATTCGGAAACTGCAAGCCGAGTTTTAACTCCGACATTGACACTATACCCGAGTTTCAAATCTATATTGTGTGGCGTCATCCATAGCATTGTAGTTCACGTCTTTTACCGCTAGAGAGCAGACTATGTACAGTGAATAAAGAGGCTGGCTCCCTGTGAACTCAAAGCAGCAGTCTTTATCCGTAAAAAAAAAAAAAAAAAACATTGCACTTCCATGTAGGGTTTTTCCACTTTTCATGACATTTACTTTGATACAGCAAAATGCAGGTCGCAATGGCAAATTTGTGCTACCACATAAAAAGCTGTCAATAACTTTTCATGATAGCCATGTTTCCATGAAACGCCAAGTCTTGGTTTTCAGGGGCGATTGTATCTATAAAATGCATTATTTTGCACTCAACCATGGCTTACGGCCATACTACCCTGAGAACGCCCGATCTCGTCCGATCTCGGAAGCTAAGCAGGGTCGGGCCTGGTTAGTACTTGGATGGGAGACCGCCTGGGAATACCAGGTGCTGTAAGCTTTTTTTTTTCTTTTTCCACTTCAATTGTTAAAGCAAATTTTGACAACACCCATTACGTATGGCATTCGGAAACTGCAAGCCGAGTTTTAACTCCGACATTGACACTATACCCGAGTTTCAAATCTATATTGTGTGGCGTCATCCATAGCATTGTAGTTCACGTCTTTTACCGCTAGAGAGCAGACTATGTACAGTGAATAAAGAGGCTGGCTCCCTGTGAACTCAAAGCAGCAGTCTTTATCCGTAAAAAAAAAAACAAAAAAACATTGCACTTCCATGTAGGGTTTTTCCACTTTTCATGACATTTACTTTGATACAGCAAAATGCAGGTCGCAATGGCAAATTTGTGCTACCACATAAAAAGCTGTCAATAACTTTTCATGATAGCCATGTTTCCATGAAACGCCAAGTCTTGGTTTTCAGGGGCGATTGTATCTATAAAATGCATTATTTTGCACTCAACCATGGCTTACGGCCATACTACCCTGAGAACGCCCGATCTCGTCCGATCTCGGAAGCTAAGCAGGGTCGGGCCTGGTTAGTACTTGGATGGGAGACCGCCTGGGAATACCAGGTGCTGTAAGCTTTTTTTTTCTTTTTCCACTTCAATTGTTAAAGCAAATTTTGACAACACCCATTACGTATGGCATTCGGAAACTGCAAGCCGAGTTTTAACTCCGACATTGAAACTATACCCGAGTTTCAAATCTATATTGTGTGGCGTCATCCATAGCATTGTAGTTCACGTCTTTTACCGCTAGAGAGCAGACTATGTACAGTGAATAAAGAGGCTGGCTCCCTGTGAACTCAAAGCAGCAGTCTTTATCCGTAAAAAAAAAAAAAAAAACACATTGCACTTCCATGTAGGGTTTTTCCACTTTTCATGACATTTACTTTGATACAGCAAAATGCAGGTCGCAATGGCAAATTTGTGCTACCACATAAAAAGCTGTCAATAACTTTTCATGATAGCCATGTTTCCATGAAACGCCAAGTCTTGGTTTTCAGGGGCGATTGTATCTATAAAATGCATTATTTTGCACTCAACCATGGCTTACGGCCATACTACCCTGAGAACGCCCGATCTCGTCCGATCTCGGAAGCTAAGCAGGGTCGGGCCTGGTTAGTACTTGGATGGGAGACCGCCTGGGAATACCAGGTGCTGTAAGCTTTTTTTTTCTTTTTCCACTTCAATTGTTAAAGCAAATTTTGACAACACCCATTACTATGGCATTCGGAAACTGCAAGCCGAGTTTTAACTCCGACATTGAAACTATACCCGAGTTTCAAATCTATATTGTGTGGCGTCATCCATAGCATTGTAGTTCACGTCTTTTACCGCTAGAGAGCAGACTATGTACAGTGAATAAAGAGGCTGGCTCCCTGTGAACTCAAAGCAGCAGTCTTTATCAGTAAAAAAACAAAAAACAAAACACATTGCACTTCCATGTAGGGTTTTTCCACTTTTCATGACATTTACTTTGATACAGCAAAATGCAGGTCGCAATGGCAAATTTGTGCTACCACATAAAAAGCTATCAATAACTTTTCATGATAGCCATGTTTCCATGAAACGCCAAGTCTTGGTTTTCAGGGGCGATTGTTTCTATAAAATGCATGATTTTGTGATTACCCATGGCTTACGGCCATACTACCCTGAGAACGCCCGATCTCGTCCGATCTCGGAAGCTAAGCAGGGTCGGGCCTGGTTAGTACTTGGATGGGAGACCGCCTGGGAATACCAGGTGCTGTAAGCTTTTTTTTTCTTTTTCCACTTCAATTGTTAAAGCAAATTTTGACAACACCCATTACGTATGGCATTCGGAAACTGCAAGCCGAGTTTTAACTCCGACATTGACACTATACCCGAGTTTCAAATCTATATTGTGTGGCGTCATCCATAGCATTGTAGTTCACGTCTTTTACCGCTAGAGAGCAGACTATGTACAGTGAATAAAGAGGCTGGCTCCCTGTGAACTCAAAGCAGCAGTCTTTATCAGTAAAAAAACAAAAAACAAAACACATTGCACTTCCATGTAGGGTTTTTCCACTTTTCATGACATTTACTTTGATACAGCAAAATGCAGGTCGCAATGGCAAATTTGTGCTACCACATAAAAAGCTATCAATAACTTTTCATGATAGCCATGTTTCCATGAAACGCCAAGTCTTGGTTTTCAGGGGCGATTGTTTCTATAAAATGCATGATTTTGTGATTACCCATGGCTTACGGCCATACTACCCTGAGAACGCCCGATCTCGGAAGCTAAGCAGGGTCGGGCCTGGTTAGTACTTGGATGGGAGACCGCCTGGGAATACCAGGTGCTGTAAGCTTTTTTTTTATTTTTCCACTTCAATTGTTAAAGCAAATTTTGACAACACCCATTACGTATGGCATTCGGAAACTGCAAGCCGAGTTTTAACTCCGACATTGAAACTATACCCGAGTTTCAAATCTATATTGTGTGGCGTCATCCATAGCATTGTAGTTCACGTCTTTTACCGCTAGAGAGCAGACTATGTACAGTGAATAAAGAGGCTGGCTCCCTGTGAACTCAAAGCAGCAGTCTTTATCCGTAAAAAAAAAAAAAAAAACACATTGCACTTCCATGTAGGGTTTTTCCACTTTTCATGACATTTACTTTGATACAGCAAAATGCAGGTCGCAATGGCAAATTTGTGCTACCACATAAAAAGCTGTCAATAACTTTTCATGATAGCCATGTTTCCATGAAACGCCAAGTCTTGGTTTTCAGGGGCGATTGTATCTATAAAATGCATTATTTTGCGCTCAACCATGGCTTACGGCCATACTACCCTGAGAACGCCCGATCTCGTCCGATCTCGGAAGCTAAGCAGGGTCGGGCCTGGTTAGTACTTGGATGGGAGACCGCCTGGGAATACCAGGTGCTGTAAGCTTTTTTTTTCTTTTTCCACTTCAATTGTTAAAGCAAATTTTGACAACACCCATTACGTATGGCATTCGGAAACTGCAAGCCGAGTTTTAACTCCGACATTGAAACTATACCCGAGTTTCAAATCTATATTGTGTGGCGTCATCCATAGCATTGTAGTTCACGTCTTTTACCGCTAGAGAGCAGACTATGTACAGTGAATGATGAAGTGCTTCGAAAGGCTGCTCAAAGATCACATCGTCTCCGGACTCCCCCCAACATTCGATCCGTTCCAGTTTGCCTACCGGCAGAACCGCTCCACTGAGGATGCCATCTCCTCCGTTCTTCACCTGAGCCTGGCTCACCTGGAGGAGAGGAACACCCACGTGCGGTTGTTGTTCCTGGACTTCAGCTCAGCGTTTAACACCATCATTCCACAACATCTGGTGGAAAAACTGGAACACCTGGGCTTCAGCACCCCCCTTCGGAACTGGCTGCTAGACTTCCTCACCAACAGACCTCAGTCAGTCCGGGTCGGACAGAACACCTCAGATGTCATCACCCTCAGCACAGGCTCCCCTCAGGGCTGCGTCCTGAGCCCCCTGCTGTTCACCCTGATGACACACGACTGCGCCCCCAGGTTCACCACCAATCACATCGTGAAGTTTGCAGACGACACAACGGTGGTGGGCCTCATCAGGGACAACAACGACCTGGACTACAGAGAGGAGGTGGAGCAGTTGGTGGGCTGGTGCAGAGAAAATAGCCTGATCCTGAATGTGGAGAAGACGAAGGAGATCATCGTCGACTTCAGGAAGAACCAGCCTCACCACGCTCCACTGATCATCAACAGCTCAGCTGTGGAGGTGGTCAGCAGCACTAAATTCCTGGGAGTCCACATCACAGACGACCTCACCTGGACTGTGAACACCACAACACTGGTCAAGAGGGCACAGAAGCGCTTGTACTTCCTGCGGAGGATGAGGAGAGCCCACCTGCCCCCACCCATCATGAGGACGTTCTACCGAAGCACCATAGAGAGCATTCTGACAAGCTGTCTCTCGGTGTGGTGTGGAGGTTGCAGCGCCTCCGATTGGAAGAACCTGAGGAGAGTGGTGAGGACAGCAGAGAGGATCATCGGGGCTCCTCTTCCCTCCATTCAGGACTTGTCATCCCAGCGCTGCGTGTCCCGAGCCCGAAATATTATCAGTGACCCATCACACCCCCACCATGGACTGTTCTCCCTGCTGCCCTCTGGGAAGAGGTTTCGCAGCATCCGCTGCAGGTCCACCAGGTTCTGCAATAGTTTTTTCCCTGCTGTCGTCAGACTGTTGAACATTCAAACGTAGCATTCCTCTGCACACTTGTAAATACTGCTTTTGTCTCCTGCACTGTTCACATACTTTATCACTGCTGCACTTTGTACTTTATAATTATCTTATTTCATATTTTTATATAGAATGTCACTTTTTTTTAACCAGCCGAAATACCTCTACATTGCTGAAAGCCGTATGCAACGAAATTTCGTTTTGTACACCTAGTGTTGACAAAATGACAATAAAGTTCTGTCTAAGTCTAAGTCTAAGTCTAAGAATAAAGAGGCTGGCTCCCTGTGAACTCAAAGCAGCAGTCTTTATCCGTAAAAAAAAAAAAAAACACATTGCACTTCCATGTAGGGTTTTTCCACTTTTCATGACATTTACTTTGATACAGCAAAATGCAGGTCGCAATGGCAAATTTGTGCTACCACATAAAAAGCTGTCAATAACTTTTCATGATAGCCATGTTTCCACGAAACGCCAAGTCTTGGTTTTCAGGGGCGATTGTATCTATAAAATGCATTATTTTGCACTCAACCATGGCTTACGGCCATACTACCCTGAGAACGCCCGATCTCGTCCGATCTCGGAAGCTAAGCAGGGTCGGGCCTGGTTAGTACTTGGATGGGAGACCGCCTGGGAATACCAGGTGCTGTAAGCTTTTTTTTTTTTTTTTTTTCCACTTCAATTGTTAAAGCAAATTTTGACAACACCCATTACGTATGGCATTCGGAAACTGAAAGCCGAGTTTTAACTCCGACATTGAAACTATACCCGAGTTTCAAATCTATATTGTGTGGCGTCATCCATAGCATTGTAGTTCACCTCTTTTACCGCTAGAGAGCAGACTATGTACAGTGAATAAAGAGGCTGGCTCCCTGTGAACTCAAAGCAGCAGTCTTTATCCGTAAAAAAAAAAAAAAAAACACATTGCACTTCCATGTAGGGTTTTTCCACTTTTCATGACATTTACTTTGATACAGCAAAATGCAGGTCGCAATGGCAAATTTGTGCTACCACATAAAAAGCTGTCAATAACTTTTCATGATAGCCATGTTTCCATGAAACGCCAAGTCTTGGTTTTCAGGGGCGATTGTATCTATAAAATGCATTATTTTGCACTCAACCATGGCTTACGGCCATACTACCCTGAGAACGCCCGATCTCGGAAGCTAAGCAGGGTCGGGCCTGGTTAGTACTTGGATGGGAGACCGCCTGGGAATACCAGGTGCTGTAAGCTTTTTTTTTCTTTTTCCACTTCAATTGTTAAAGCAAATTTTGACAACAC
>NW_023590196.1:0-49995 GCF_901709675.1 Syngnathus acus
CCAGGTCGTTGATGTCCCTGATGAGGCCCACCACCGTTGTGTCGTCTGCAAACTTCACGATGTGATTGGTGGTGAACCTGGGGGCGCAGTCGTGTGTCATCAGGGTGAACAGCAGGGGGCTCAGGACGCAGCCCTGAGGGGAGCCTGTGCTGAGGGTGATGACATCTGAGGTGTTCTGTCCGACCCGGACTGACTGAGGTCTGTTGGTGAGGAAGTCTAGCAGCCAGTTTCGAAGGGGGGTGCTGAAGCCCAGGTGTTCCAGTTTTTCCACCAGATGTTGTGGAATGATGGTGTTAAACGCTGAGCTGAAGTCCAGGAACAGCAACCGCACGTGGGTGTCCTCTCCTCCAGGTGAGCCAGGCTCAGGTGAAGAACGGAGGAGATGGCATCCCATCCAAGATGGCGGCGCCCCTGTTGGCCGCGGCCTACGGGTCTCAGCATTCGACGAGGATATTCACAAAATATGTCGCCTAGGACACTACAAACAACTCAAAGTTTAGTTTATCCATCCAGTAGATTAGCGTATGATCGCCAGCGCCTGCTGGAGGTACGGTCATCGAGTGTTTTCGGACACGTAGCCACAACTACCCTAGTCTGTTTGCGTAGCCTCGGAGTGCTCAGGGCGCTAGCCCAGGAGCTCACGACGCAGCGGGCTCGCCGGGCAGCACACGCCGGAGGAGGAGTAAGCGTAGGCGGTGTGACCGGCGGCGAAAGCGCGGCTGTCGAGGTGGGCTAACGGCTAAGCTGAGAGCTAACCCCTACAAACCGCCGCTTCCATCCATCTTCCTCTCCAACGTCCGCTCACTGGATAATAAAATGGACCATCTAAAACTGGAACTCTCTTCAAAGAGGGAAGTTAGAAACTGCTGCGCTCTCATCCTGACGGAGACATGGCTGAACTCATCAATGCCGGACAACGCCGTTAGCCTGGAGGGGCTCGCTACATTCCGCGCCGACAGAAACAGCGAGCTAAGCGGTAAATCCCGAGGAGGTGGGCTGTGTGTCTACATCAACAACAACTGGTGCAAAATGCTAGATCTGTCGCCAGCTTCTGCTCTTCGGACATCGAGCTTTTGACTGTGAACTGCAGACCCTTCTACCTGCCCAGGGAGTTTACTGTTGTTAGCATCACGGCTGTGTACGTGCCTCCTAGCGCTAACACTAAAGAGGCCATGAGGTTCTCTATCGGACAATCAGTGAGCTGCAATCCACGCACACAGAGGGGGCTTTCATCATTGCTGGGGACTTCAACCAGGCTAGCATGAAGACTATTCTCCCTCATTTTTACCAACACGTGGATTTTCCAACTCGGGGAGAGAACACTCTGGACTTGGTTTACACCAATATAAAGGATGCATTCAGAGCAGCCCCCCGCCCCCACCTCGGCTCTTCAGACCACCTTCTGTTATGCTAACCCCTGCATACAGGCCCCTGCTGATCAGAGCAAAGCCCACAGTGAAGCAGGTGAGGGTGTGGTCTGAGGGGGCCATGGAGGCACTCCAGGACTGCTTTGAGTGCTCTGACTGGGACATGTTCAAATCAGCAGCAACATATGACAATCAGATCAACATTGATGAGTACGCCATGACTGTGTCAGCCTACATCAACAAATGCTCCGAGGACGTCAGCACCACTAAGAACATCATCACCCGAGCCAACCAACGACCCTGGATGACTGAGGATGTACGTCATACGCTGCGAGCACGGAACTCAGCCTTCAAGTCTGGCGACAAGGAGGCACTGAGGACAGCGAGAGCCAACTTGAACCGTGCCATCAGGCTAGCGAAGCGAAGCCACAGTCGGAAAATTCAGGATTTTTCCACGACGCCAATAACACCAGGAGTATGTGGCAAGGCATACGGGCGATCACGGACTACAACTCACCCTCCCCCCGGTGGAGCAGTTGGTGGGCTGGTGCAGAGAAAACAGCCTGATCCTGAATGTGGAGAAGACGAAGGAGATCATCGTCGACTTCAGGAAGAACCAGCCTCACCACGCTCCACTGATCATCACAGCTCAGCTGTGGAGGTGGTCAGCAGCACTAAATTCCTGGGAGTCCACATCACAGACGACCTCACCTGGACTGTGAACACCACAACACTGGTCAAGAGGGCACAGAAGCGCTTGTACTTCCTGCGGAGGATGAGGAGAGCCCACCTGCCCCCACCCATCATGAGGACGTTCTACCGAAGCACCATAGAGAGCATTCTGACAAGCTGTCTCTCGGTGGTGGTGTGGAGGTTGCAGCGCCTCCGATTGGAAGAACCTGAGGAGAGTGGTGAGGACAGCAGAGAGGATCATCGGGGCTCCTCTTCCCTCCATTCAGGACTTGTCATCCCAGCGCTGCGTGTCCCGAGCCCGAAATATTATCAGTGACCCATCACACCCCCACCATGGACTGTTCTCCCTGCTGCCCTCTGGGAAGAGGTTTCGCAGCATCCGCTGCAGGTCCACCAGGTTCTGCAATAGTTTTTTCCCTGCTGTCGTCAGACTGTTGAACATTCAAACGTAGCATTCCTCTGCACACTTGTAATACTGTTTTTGTCTCCTGCACTGTTCACATACTTTATCACTGCTGCACTTTGTACTTTATAATTATCTTATCTCATATTTTTATATAGAATGTCACTTTTTTTTAACCAGCCGGAATACCTCTACATTGCTGAAAGCCGTATAAAACGAAATTTCGTTTTGTACACACCTAGTGTTGACAAAATGACAATAAAGTTCTGTCTAAGTCTAAGTCTAAGTCTAAGTCTCAGTAGAGCGGTTCTGGAACGGGTCGAATGTTGGGGGGAGTCCGGAGACGATGTGTTCTTTAAGCAGCCTTTCGAAGCACTTCATCATGATGGGAGTCAGTGCCACAGGTCTGTAGTCATTCAATGAGGTGATTTGAGGTTTCTTCGGCACCGGAATGATGGAGGCAGCCTTGAAGCATACTGGCACTGTGGCTTGGCCCAGCGAGATGTTAAAAATGTCTGTGATGACACCAGCCAGCTGACCTGCACATTCCTTGAACACCCGCCCAGGTATGTTGTCGGGGCCTGGGGCCTTACGTGGGTTGACTCTTCTCAGAGTCTTCCACACGTTGGCTGAGTCAAGGCAGAGTGCCTCCTCTTCCTGGTGGGGAACAGTTTTAACTGCAGGAGTGCTGTTTAGTGCCTCAAATCGCCCAAAGAAGTTATTTAGACCATTTAGGAAGTCAGCATCAACCTCACCCAACGGGGGGGAGGGTAAGTTGTAGTCCGTGATCGCCCGTATGCCTTGCCACATACTCCTGGTGTTATTGGCGTCGTGGAAAAAATCCTGAATTTTTCGACTGTGGCTTCGCTTCGCTAACCTGATGGCACGGTTCAAGTTGGCTCTCGCTGTCCTCAGTGCCTCCTTGTCGCCAGACTTGAAGGCTGAGTTCCAGTGCTCGTAGCGTATGACGTACCTCCTCAGTCATCCAGGGTCGTTGGTTGGCTCGGGTGATGATGTTCTTAGTGGTGCTGACGTCCTCGATGCATTTGTTGATGTAGGCTGACACAGTCATGGCGTACTCATCAATGTCGATCTGATTGTCATATGTTGCTGCTGATTTGAACATGTCCCAGTCAGAGCACTCAAAGCAGTCCTGGAGTGCCTCCATGGCCCCCTCAGACCACACCCTCACCTGCTTCACTGTGGGTTTTGCTCTGATCAGCAGGGGCCTGTATGCAGGGATTAGCATAACAGATAGGTGGTCTGAAGAGCCGAGGTGGGGGCGGGGGGCTGCTCTGAATGCATCCTTTATATTGGTGTAAACCAAGTCCAGAGTGTTCTCTCCCCGAGTTGGAAAATCCACGTGTTGGTAAAATGAGGGAGAATAGTCTTCATGTTAGCCTGGTTGAAGTCCCCAGCAATGATGAAAACACCCTCTGTGTGCGTGGATTGCCGCTCACCGATTGTCCGATAGAGAACACTCATGGCCTCTTTAGTATTAGCGCTAGGAGGCACATACACAGCCGTGATGCTAACAACAGTAAACTCCCTGGGCAGGTAGAAGGGTCTGCAGTTAACAGTCAAAAGCCGATGTCCGAAGAGCAGAAGCTGGCGACAGATCTAGCATTTTTGCACCAGTTGTTGTTGATGTAGACACACAGCCCACCTCCTCGGATTTACCGCTTAGTTCGCTGTTTCTGTCGGCGCGGAATGTAGCGAGCCCCTCCAGGCTAACGGCGTTGGACGGTATTGATGAGTTCAGCCATGTCTCCGTCAGGATGAGAGCGCAGCAGTTTTTAACCTCCCTCTTTGAAGAGAGTTCCAGTTGTAGATGGTCCATTTTATTATCCAGTGAGCGGCACGTTGGAGAGGAAGATGGATGGAAGCGGCGGTTTGTAGGGGTTAGCTTTAAGCTTAGCCGTTAGCCCCACCTCGACAGCCGCGCTTCCGCCGCCGGTCACACCGCCTACGCTTACTCCTCCTCCGGCGTGTGCTGCCCGGCGAGCCCGCTGCATTGTGAGCTTCTGGGGCTAGTGCCCGAAGCACTCCGAGGCTACGTAAACAGACTAGGGTAGTTGTGGCTACGAGTCCGAAAACACTTGATGACCGTACCTCCAGCAGGCGCTGGCGATCATATACTAACCTACTGGATGGATAAACTAAACTTTGTGTTGTTTGTAGTGTCCTAGGCGACATATTTTGTGAAAATGCTCGTCGGTTGTCGAGAGCCGTTGCAGCCGCAGGCAACTGGGGCGCCGCCATCTTGAATCTTGAATTAGCCCCAAGCGGCTTGCTAACCGCGATGAGCCAGTTAAGACGCATAGCCGTCCCAAGCCATCTCGGCCTACTGGCTCTCGCATCTTGGTCATAGGTGACTCCATCACACGAAAAACACCACACTTAAAAATCCAGCCACGGTAATGTGTATCCCTGGAGGCAGAGCACCCGACATAGAAGCTAATCTAAGGGCGCTAGCTCGCAATAGGTCTAGTCAACAGCGTAGGTCCAACAACACTAGCCACTCGGATATAGTGATACACGGTGGCTCCAATGATATATTTCAAGCATATATCGGCTCTATTGATAATCTTACAAATGAATTTAATGCGACATTGTTAAATGCCATCGACTCGGTAGTGCCACTACGTCTGAAAACTCGCCGTAGAAAGCCTACTACACGGTTCACAGGTGAAACACGGACGCTTAAGCAATTATGTAAAAAGCATGAACGAAAATGGCGTTGAACCAAACTTGAGGTTTTCCATCAGGCATGGCGCGATAGCCTCCTGAAATACAAAGATGCGCTTATTTTAGCAAAAACTAATTATTTCTCGCAAATTATTAATCTCAATAAAAACAATCCTAAATACTTATTTGATACAGTGGCAAAGCTGACGTGGTGCCATCCGACCTCCGATAGCTCCTTCCACTCAGCCGACGGGTTCATGAAATTTTTCGCTTGAAAGATTGAATCCATTAGGGATGAGATCAAGATGACAGTTCCAATCGCTCAGTCGAGACCGCCCATTACCGGCGCTGACGAACATGCAATAACCCTATCAAATTTTAAAAGTGTGTCCGTTGAAAGGCTCACGCAATTGGTTAGTGCGGCTAAGCAAACGACATGTTCACTCGACCCGCTCCCAGCCAAACTATTTAAAGAATTACTTCAAATTTTAGGACCGTCCGTCTTAAATATAATTAATCTGTCTGTCTCCTCTGGACAGCCTTTAAAACCGCTATCATTAAACCGCTACTTAAGCGACCAAATCTCGACCCGGACTGTCTCAGTAATTATAGGCCGGTTTCAAATCTCCCATTCGTAGCAAAACAACGAGTAGTCCATGGTAATGCGACCTCTGAGCTCTATAACGTCACTTGTGGTGTCCCGCAGGGATCGGTACTCGGACCAATTCTATTTAATATGTATATGATTCCGCTTGGGGACATAATACGTAAATATAACATTAGTTTTCAATGTTAGGCGGATGACACTCAATTATATATGCCGTTATCGATGACAAATCCGCAGGACTGTTGTAATCTTGAGGCGTGCCTTGCGGAGATCAAGCAATGGATGTCTCTCAATTTCCTTCGTCTTATCCCAGATAAAACTGAGATGTTGATAATTGGTCCAGCTTGTTATCACCACTTATTTAAGGAAACCACTATAACTATGGATAACTGTACTATCACTCAGAGCGATACTGTAACTAATCTCGGGGTAACATTTGACCAAACGCTCTCCTTTCAAAAGCACAATAAGAACATAACTAAAATTGCGCTTTTTTACCTCCGTAATATTCGTAAGATTCGTCCGATTCTCTCGTGATGCGGAAACTATTATACATGCGTTTATTATGTCGCGCCTGGACTACTGTAACGCATTATCAAAGTCAAAGTCAAAGTCTGCTTTATTGTCAATTTCTTCACATGTCAAGACATACAAAGACATTGAAACTGCGTTTCCTACTATCCCACGGTGGAGACAAGACATATTACACCCAATTGGTCCACAGACAAACAAAACATTCAAGTAAACAATACACAAAGTAAAAATAAGAAGGCACATAGTATATAAATGTATTATTTATTTATATAAAGGCCGGTCCACGAAAATATTTCTGACACGTAACCGGTCCGTGGCGCAAAAAAGGTTGGGGACCAGTGATTTAGTAGAAGGTGGCTACAGATAAAAGTTTGAGTTCATTTTGAAAAACTAACAGGTCACTCACTTAAGATGCACGCACAACCAATGCAGCTCTCTAATAACTCTGCTGCAAACATAGGTTAACGCACTTGGGTTGAAAACCGAACCCCAGTCTTTCACGCGACAAGCAGAGATACTATCCACGATACTAACAAGGAACATGCCCTGTGTTGGGGCAAGATGGACTGCTTGGCGGGAGAAAGGAAAGGGAGGAAGCAGAAAGGGGAACGCTCACAGAACACATGCGCTTATAACTATTATGTGGATTTTAACCATCTGTAAACGTTATTAAAACAGTACTGAAATGGGGCAATCTGCTGGTCTTTTTCGTATATGCCTGCCTTCAAGTTTAGAGGGCACTACCTTTAGGGGGCGCATTAGAGGTTAGGGTTAAAGGTGAGGGGGGTTACCGTTAGCGAGTTAGCAGGTTAGGGGTTAATTATTAGGGTTTGGTTATTGTTCTGGTTTTAGAGTTAGCGTTAGGGCTTGAAGTTAGGGAAATTAGGAGCCTTAGGCCAACCAGATTCCATTTATTCCATTAATCACTGACATTCAGTCTTCAGGTCATGGGCTACCAATCGGAATGTAACGGGGTCAGCTGGTCGACTATGGAGCTCATCGGTGCAGGGGAATGATTCTCGCTTAGGGTGCATCATTACCTGGGTTTAACTCCCGGACGATCTCTTCTTGGAAACACTGTTGTCTATCATTACTGTGGAGCGTTTGACAGGCCAACGTTACACGGAATGTAACATGGTCTGCAAGCTTCCGTCATGGCTCGTTGGTCTAGGGGTATGATTCTTGCTTTGGGTGTCGGAGGTCCTGGGTTCAACTCCCAGACAAGCCCTTCTTTAAAACGTTTGCTGTTGATCAACTAGCCCAATTTAATTTTGGGCGCTAGCCAGAATCATACACGGTGGATGGCGGCAGTGATATTTGAGAAGTGAAATGAAGTTTATTGGATTTGCAGACAGTGTGCAATCATTATTTCATCAAAAGTAGGCAGGTACATAAATTTGGGCACCCCAAGAGAAAAATGACAATATTTCAATATCAATATTTAGTAGATCCTCCTTTTGCAGAAATAACAGCCTCTCGACCAGTGGTTCTTAACCTGGGTTCGGTCGAACCCTAGGGGTTCGGTGAGTCGGTTTCAGGGGTTCGGCAGAGCCTCCACTCCGGAGGTCCAAACACACCTGATTAATAAATTCGCATATCTGAACTGGTCTCGCAAAGGCAACAGCAGAAGTCACACTGATTTGCTGGTATGTCATTTGTTGTGAATTCATGCATTGTGTTGGTTCTATTCTTTGAACAAGGTGATGTTTATGCACGGCTCATTTTGTGCACCAGTAAAAACATCTCTGTCTTCAATTTGAAAAAAATAAATATATATTCACAAAAGAGGGGTTCGGTGAATGGGCATATGAAACTGGTGGGGTTCAGTGCCTCCAACAAGGTTAAGAATCACTGCTCTAGACACTTCCTATAGCTTCCAATGAGTGTGGATTCTGGTTGAAGGTATATTTCACCATTCTTCTTGACAAATCTGAAAGTCCCATAAACTTCATTTCACTTCTCAAATATCATTGTGTCTGTCCGCTATATGATATATTTACTGATATTGCCTCTGAACAGGCGAGCAAGTGCTCCTCCGGCCGTCATGACTACATTCTACCGTGGCACCATTGAGAGCATCCTCTCCAGTTGTATCGCTGTTTGGGGTGGTAGCTGCACTGAATACAACATGAAGGCCCTGCAGCGCATAGTGAACACAGCTGGTAAGATTATTGGTGCTTCACTCCCCTCCCTGAAGGACATTTACACCTCCCATCTCACCCGCAAGGCGACCGCGATCGTGAGTGATGTGAGTCACCCCGCTCACTCTTTGTTTGATCTTCTGCCCTCTGGGAAGAGGTACAGGAGCCTGCGCTTCCGCACCACCAGACTCACCAACAGCTTCATACTCCAGGCTGTTATGATCCTGAACTCTCTCCCCCTTCTGCGTAGCGTCCTGTACTTTTGCGGTATATTCTGACTGTCTGCTGTATGCACACTTGCTCCATTTTTGCTCCTCTTATTTATTATGTTATTTATTTATTTATTATTTATTCATCACTCTTATTTATTTCATTGTTTGTGCCTTCTTGTTTTTATTTTTCGTGTTGTTTACTTGTATGTATATTGTGTACTATGTCTTGTCACCGTGGGATAGTGGGAACGTAATTTCGATTTCTTTGTGTGTCTTGGAATGTGAAGAAATTGGACAATAAAGCAGACTTTGACTTTGACTTTTGACTTTGATAAAGGAAAATCTTGCAATAGATTTGCATACCAATGATACTTTTGATATGACCGTATATGTAACTCGATGGAACATGTGTTGATTACTTTATCAAATACTATTTGACTAATATTTGAGGTCCCACTGAAACTTAAAACTCGGATCACGGGATTCAGAGTCCCAGAGGCTAATATAACACCATGGAATAGACACACCCACGCACGCGCACCACGCACACACACACGCGCGCACACGCACACACACACACACACGCATCCTTGTTAACCTCCTCTGCAGGACCCAAAGTACTTTACTGAGTTTGTGGGTCCACCCGTTCTAGTGGTCCAAGAACTATGAAAAAAATAGGCAGTCTCAAAAAAATCTGTTACTAAAAATCACTTTCAATAAACACAATTTCAAAACTTTATTTTACATGTCAGTTTTTCAGTCACATGTGGGGCCTGTTTCTAACCTTCAGGCTTTGCGGGGTCCACCTTACACACATGAGATTTTTAGTCAGTTATTGGGGCTCGCTTTTAATATTTCAACCTTAAGAGGTCCACCTATACACACATGACAAATAGTGAACAAATGGTGAAACAGGACCAGCCATGTGTTTCTACCTCTGTTAAGGGAAGCTCTTTCACTCATATTTTCTCCTCATGGTGGTTATTCTATTTTTGACAAAGTACTTAACAGCTTTCCAGTCTCTGTTACTCAGTGCTTGTGGTTCTGCAGCAATGCATCTCTCGCAGTCAAACTTACCAGGAACCTGATTTGTCAATATATACTTCCTTAAATGTTTATTTACTGCAGCACATTCCTCTGGGGTCCAGCTTCTTTTCACAACTTTTTCTTTACCTAAGGGCATAAGAAGAGCACTTTTTAGTTGACAACTTAATTAGAACAAGACTGCATAAAGAATACATTCACTTTATGTACAATAGTCCGACAAAATAATTTAAATGAGATATTTTAAAAAGTCAACTATCTTTGTCAACGGTGATGAGCCCACAATAGACATAAGTAAATCAGTTATTATCTGGGATATTAATCCGGTCATTTAAGTTGCTCGGTGGTCTTCAGTGTCAGCTGTTTTCATATTAACAAAATTAAAAATAGATGCACAAAAGGGCAATATTAGAATGGCCCCAGTTTTGGAGGTGGGGGAAAGAGGTCTCTCATTTTCTTGACTACTTTTAAGCAGTTTTGCATTTGACCAGAGTGTCACTGCTGGTAGATGAAGCAATTCCTGGCCCCTACAGAGGTTGCACAGGCAGCACATTGGGATGCACCATTTCTCTGACAAAACCATTAAGAACAGATACAAGTTGTTGCAAAATCAGGGAAAATAAAAATCTGAAAAAAACTTTTTTCAGACAGTGTTTTACATGTATGGGGAATTTGCTTTGATAACGTGCTACACATAGACAAACAAAGATGATATAAATAAATTTGGATGGGTTAATTTTCATTTTATCACAAAATTCAACTATGATTGAATAAAGGTCTAAACTTTAGACCTTACATGTCTAAGAAAAAAAGTCGTGGTGTTTAATATATCTTGCTTGGGTCATCTAAATCTTAGTAAGCAGCATATGTGAGGATAATTAGATACTGATACAGTAGTAACAATTGGACAATTTAAAAGCAACCGTGATAAAGTTATATATTGAAAAGGATTACTCCAAACTCACCTCACTTTTTGGCAGACTTTTCATTACTTGGGCCACGAGATGTGAAGGTACAAGAGGTCACTTCTATGACTTCTGGCATCAGCCCATCTGAAATGATGATTTTAAGTACAGAAAAAAATATGTTAAACTTATCTTATTAGGACAGCAAACACACGGATCAAGGGTACAGTTTCTAACAGCAAACTAAAGAGAAAAAAAAACTATCTACACTTGTGCTCATAAGGAGTTATTATTACAATAATGTCCTGTAGAACCAATCTTGTTGGAACAAATTTGGATTTGGTAAATACTAGACAGGAGCAGATATGAATGTAATGGACTATTTAAAAGTGGTGGAATTAAAAAAATAATAAATAAAAATCAATATTGAAAACGAGTACTGACCTTAAACTGCAGTTTTACAAAACTCACTTTCTTTTTGGCCATTTCCTTCCACTGAGACTTGAACTCAGGTCGCTGGGGTGAGAGTCCTAACCCTAGCCCCTAGCTCTAACCTTAACCCTACCTCTCTTACCCTAACCCTAGCCCTAGCTCTAACCTTAACCCTACCTCTTACCCTATTCCTAACCCTAACCCTAGCCCTAGCTCTAACCTTAACCCTACCTCTTACCCTATTCCTAACCCACCCTAGCTCTAACCCTAGCTCTTACCCTATTCCTAACCCTAACCCTAGCTCTAACCCTAACTGTAACCCTAACCCTAACTCTTACCCTAACCCTAGCCCTAGCTCTAATCCTAATCCTAGCTCTTACCCTATTCCTAACCCTAACCCTAGCTCTAACCTTAAACCTAACCCTAACCCTAATCCTAGCTCTTACCCTAGCTCTAACCCCTCACCTTTCTTTTTGGCCATTTTTTTCCACTGAGACTTGAACTCAGGTCGCTGGGGTGAGAGTCCTAACCCTAGCCCTAGCCCTACCTCAACCCTACCTAACCTTAGCTCTAACCCTATTCCTACCTCACCCTACCTCAACCCTACCTCTTACCCTATTCCTAACCCTAGCCCTAGCTCAACCCACCCTACCTTCCCTAACCCTATCCTAACCCTAACCCCTAGCTCTAACCTTAACCCTAATCCTTACCCTAGCTCTTACCCCTCACCTTCTCTTTTTGGCCATTTTTTTCCATTGAGACTTGAACTCAGGTCGCTGGGGTGAGAGTCCTAACCCTAGCCCTAGCTCTAACCTTAACCCTACCTCTTACCCTAAACCTAGCCCTAGCTCTAACCTTAACCCTACCTCTTACCCTAACCCAGTGGTTCCCAAAGTGGGCGGTACCGCCCCCCTGGGGGCGGTGGAAGATCTGGGGGGGGCGGTGAGGAAGAAAGGGGCGGTAGGGGGGCGGTAGGGGGGCGGCAGTCGATTTGTACACAACACGCCGCTCTGGTCCAGTCAGATCCGACAGCATAGACTACAAAAGCAAAAGCTCAGGTTTGTAATTTCAAGCTTGTAATGTTCAGAATTTTATCTTATAATAAAAACCGCATTCTGGCGGTCAACATCATCTTGAGTTCAAGTCAACATGAAATTGGGGACTCGCCAGAACGCGCCGTTGTGTTGTGTTGAGCTGGTTAGGGCAGTGGTCCCCAACCACCGGGCCGCGGACCGGTACCGGTCCGTGGGTCACTTGGTACCGGGCCGCCAAGCCGCACAGAATTTTTTTTTTATCGACGATCAATTAATTCAGGTCAAGACACTCGTCCCGGTCACGTGACATGTTTCCCCAGTCGAGCCCTCCCCGCAAAGCTAATATGTGCGACAGGCTAACTAACCAGGCAGTGAAGCATTCAAACTGCTTCAACACATGGAGACCAAGCATCCTGCAATAAAACAAACCTTAAATCACTTCGGGTGTCATTGTCTCCGATTACGTCTAGATGGGACCGGCTCGTTTCTGAGAAACAAACTCAGTGCTCCCACTAATTCAACGTAATGGTAATGGTATTATAAATGTATTATTTATTTATTTATTTATATAAATGTATTATTTATTTATATAAATGCCGGTCCTTGGGGGGGGGGGGCGCTAGGAATTCACTGGGAAGCCAAAGGGGGCGCCAGCCTGCAAAAGTTTGGGAACCACTGCCCTAACCCTAGCCCTAGCTCTAACCCTAACCCTACTCTTACCCTATTCCTAACCCTAGCTAACCCAACTAGCTCTAACCGTAACTCTAACCCTAGCCCTTACCCTAGCATATGGTATATGGTTTTATGGGGGAGCACACGAGCAACTCTGTTGCAAATTTTTCAAGGATAAGATATTGTTGGTCCCACTGGGATTTGAACTCAGGTCGCTGGGGTGAGAGTACAGAGCACTAACCACTACACTACAGAACCCACGCCATTACTTCATGGATGTTACCTATATGGTTTTATGGAGCAGCTCACAAGTAAATAGTATAGATAGGAATAGGTAAATGCCAAAATACTTGAGGTTCCACTGAGACTTGAACTCTGGTCGCTGGGGTGAGAGTCCAGAGCACTAACCACTAGAGTATGTAACCCACACCATTAATCCATGGAAGTTAGCTATATGGTTTATGGAGCAGCTCACAAGCAAATAGCATAGATAGGAATAGGTAAATGTCAAAATAGTTCAGGTTCCACTGAGACTTGAACTCAGGTCACTGGGGTGAGAGACCAGAGCATTAACCACTACACTATGGAACGCACACCAATATTCCATGGAAGTTACGTATATGGTTTATGGAGCAGCTCACAAGCCAGATATAGGAATAGTATAAATAGGAATAGGTAAATGCCAAAATAGTTGAGGTTCCACTGAGACTTGAACGCAGGGCGCTGGGGTGAGAGTCTAGAGTACTAACCACTACAGTATGGAACCCACACTATTAATCCATGGAAGTTACCTATATGGTTTTATAGAGCAGCTCACAAGCAAATAGCATACATGGGAATAGGTAAATGCCAAAATAGTTGAGGTTCCACTGAGACTTGAACTCAAGTCGCTGGGGTGAGAGTCCACAGCACAAACCACTACAGTATGGAACCCACGGCATTACTTCATGGAAGTTACGTATATGGTTTATGGACCAGCTCACAAGCAAATAGTATATATACATAGGAATAGGTAAATGCCAAAATAGTTGATGTTCCACTGAGACTTGAACTCCGGTCACTGGGGTGGGAATCCAGAGCACTAACCACTACACTATGGAACGCACGACATTATTTCATGGAAGTTACGTATATGGTTTTATGGAGCAGCTCACAAGCCAGTATAGATAGGAATAGGTAAATGCCAAAATAGTTGAGGTTCCACTGAGACTTGAACTCAGGTCGCTGGGATGAGAGTACAGAGCACTAACCACTACAGTATGGAAACCACACCATTGTTTCATGGAAGTTATGTATATGGTTTTATGGAGCAGCTCACAAGCATATATATATAGGAATAGGCAAATGCCAAAATAGTTGAGGTTCCACTGAGACTTGAACTCGGGTCGCTGGGGTGAGAGTCCAGAGCACTTACCACTACACTATGGAACTCATGCCATTAATTCATGGAAGTTACGTATATGGTTTTATAGAGCAGCTCACAAGCAGTATAGATAGGAATAGGTAAATGCCAAAAAGGTTGAGGTTCCACTGAGACTTGAACTCAGATCAGTGGATTCAGAGTCCAGTGTGCTAACCATTACACTATGGAACCACAAGGTCCAGACCATGGCAGGCATATGTGTGGGAGCCAGAAGTTTTGAATTCTTTCTTTTTTTTTTTTTTTTTTTTTTCTTCTTTTTTTTAATTGCTAATGTGTCAATTGCTGGGTATCTGAAACCAGTTTTTCCAGTGTCCAGAGACCAGCTATTCCAATTTAGTCCCATAATTGGCTTTCTGTACAGCGCACAAGTGGCAGGGAAGTCTGGGAGTACAGTCAAACCTCGGTTTCGACGTCCCGGTTCTCGAACAAATCGGAATTCGAACAAAAAAATTCGAGATTTTTTTGCTTCGGTTGTCCAACAAAATTCGGAGGTTGAACCTCGCAAGATGAGCCGAAAGGACCCGAGAAAACCCGACCGCGCGGCCCAGATGCCGACTGACTCCGTTCGTTATTGTAATTTCGTTACTTTGAGGATTGTATTAACCCCTAATCATGCCTCCAAAGAAAGCAAGTGGGAGCAGTAAAGCCATCCTAAAACACAAAGGCGCTCTTTAAGCAATGCGACAGTGAGCGCCCGGCGCGCTGCGGTTGCCCGACCGCACCAAATTAAGCTCCCTGCGCACTGAGATCCACTTAAATTTTAGAAAGTACATCAGAACTTTAAAAATATTTCTAAATTTCAGCGACGGCTCTGTCACAATAATGCGACCAGCGCGGTGCAGTTGGGCGGTCGGCGGCACGCTACGGTTGAGCGTTCTCTCTCGCTCTCGCTCTCTCTCGCTCTCTCTCTCGCTCTCTCTCTCTCTCTCTCTCGCGCTCTTTCTCGCTCTCTCTCGCTCTCACACACACACACACACGAACACACACCACACACACACACACACACACACCATCATCGGCGGACACTCGGGACGAGTATGACTGTCTTCTTCTCAGGGTCGTCTACTTGTGGGTCCGCAGGTGGGCGTAGAGGCCGATCCGGGATCCACATATTTTTGTGCAGTGTGGGCAGGGGAAAGTGGTGGTGGGTTGTGGTCGTACTGGAGCCTGTTTTTGTCTTTCCTTACGGAGTTGTTGTTTGGTTTCTGGGACACGGCGGAGTTCCTTTTCATGATGTGCTGCCCCTTCTTGCACCGCTACCCTCCAGCAGTTCCTGTTCAAGGCGATGCGCTCCCAGTCCTGAGATGTTATTTGGAATTTCTTGAGACTGGTCTTGAGGTTGTCCTTAAAACGTTTCTTTTGGCCCGCCCGGGGCTCGCGGACCTCTCTCCAGCTGGGAGTATAACATCTGTTTTCGGGAGGCGGGTGTCAGCCATGCGGATGAGATGTCCTGTCCATCGGAGTTGGTGCTGCATTATTAAGGTGGTGATGCTCGGTATCCTGGCTTCCTCCAGAACGCTGATGTTTGTGCGTCTGTCCTCCCATTTGATCCTGAGTATTTCCTCAAGGTTCTCTGGTGGTGTTGTTCAAGAGCTCTTAGTTGCCTGCTGTAGGTTGTCCATGATTCTGCCCCATAAAGTAAGGTGGGGAGAACCACAGCTTTGTAAACCAGGAGGTTGGTGTCAACCCGGAGGTCTCTGTCTTTAAAGACTCTTTTCCACAGTCTGGCATACGCTCCACTGGCACAGCTCAGGCGATGGTTGACCTCAGAGTCAATGTCCGCTTTGGAGGAGAGAAGGCAGCCGAGGTAGGGGAAGTGGTGAACATATTCAAGTGCAGTGTTGTCCACATTTATGATGGGCGGAGTAGATGGCTGGTTGGGTGGGGGTTGATGTAGCACCTGGGTCTTCTTGATGTTCACGGTCAGACCCAGGGCTCTGTATGCCTTAGCGAAGGAGTTCAGGATGCCCTGGAGGTCTTCTGCAGAGTGTGCTGCAATGGCATTATCGTCTGCATACTGAAGCTCCACGACCGTGGTGGTTCTGATCTTGGTTTTGGCTTGAACCTGTTAAGGTTGAAGAGCCTGCCATCAGTTCTGTACCAAATTGGGATTCCGTGTGGTAGTTCTTCGTTGATGAGGTGGAGTATGGCGGCAATGAACACAGAGAACAGGGTGGGTGCCAATGATGCATCCCTGTTTGACCCCTGTCTCTACAGTGAAAGGCTCAGTCAAGGAGCTGTTGTTGAGCACTGTGGCTGTCATTCCGTCATGTAATAAACGCAGTATTCTGACGTATTTATCCGGGCAACCATACTTCAGAAGGATTTTGTCAGGTCTATGAAAGCCATGAACAAAGGCTGTTTATGCTCACGGCATTATTCCTAGAGTTGGCGTGCTGTAAAAAATCATGTCTGCAGTGCCTCTAGATGGGCGAAAACCGCACTGCGATTCTGGGAGAACTTCCTCAGACAGTGGCAGTAGGCGATTGGCAAGAACACGAGCAAGTACTTGCCAACTGTTGAAAGGAGCGAGATGCCCCTATAGTTTCCGCAATCCGCTTTGTCCCCTTTCTTGAAAATGGTCACTATCAGAGCATCCCTGTGCTCCGAGGGGAGTACTTCTTTTTCCCAGACCTTCAGAAAGAAGGAATGGAGGTGGCGCTGGAGCTCTACTCCACCTTCCTTTAGGACCTCAGCTGGGATCCCATCTGGCCCAGAGGCCTTGTTGTTCTTCAGGCTCCTGATGGCATCTTGGACCTCTGCTAAAGTGGGAGGTTCACCCATGTCTTCCCTGATGGGACTCTGAGGGATGTGACTGAGGAAATCTGACTGAGTTGTGCTGTCACGGTTGAGGAGTTCCTGAAAGTGCTCTCTCCACCGGTTGTTTATGGACTCATTGTCCTTCAACAGCTCCTGCCCGTCTTTAGAGCGTAGGGGGTTTTGGCCGCGATGGCTTGGGCCGTAGACAGCCTTAGTAGCGCTGAAAAAGCCTCTGGTGTCACCAGAGTCTGACAAACTCTAGATTTCCAGTGCCCTTTCTGTCCACCAGGAGTTTTTAATCTGTCTCACCCGGCTCTGGACGTCAGCCTTGGCTCTGGAGTTAGCCTGTCTCTTTGCTGTGCAGGTGATGTCATTTTGCCAGACACGAAAGGTTTCCCTTTTCTTGGAGATGAGCTGTTCTATCTCCGTGTCGTTCTCATCAAACCAGTCCTGATGCTTTCTGGCCTTGTACCCGAGAGTGGCACGGCAGGTGTCGAGGATGGAAGACTTGAGCAGGCTCCAGTGTTCGTCAATGTCCTCAGGGTATTCCTGATTGAGGCTTTCTCCAAGAGAGGCCTGAAACTGCTGCAGGGCGGCAGTTTTGTTCAGGGTCTCAAGGTTTAGTCTCTGCCGGCTCAGCTTCTTTTGCAGTCTCCTCTTCCTCTTGAGTCTGATGGACATCGTGGATCGTATCAGGCGGTGATCTGTCCAGCAGGCCTCTGAATCCATCGTGGCTTTTGTGATGCTCACGTCGCGCTGATCCCTGGCCCTGACAATGACATAGTCAATAAGATGCCATTGTTTAGAACGAGGGTGTCTCCATGAACCATTGAGTTTGTTCTTCTGGCGAAAGATGGTATTGGTGATGGTAAGGTCGTATTGAGCACATTTGCTAAGAAGCAAAACCCCATTGGAGTTGATGTTTCCAATGCCTTCCTTTCCAATGGTGCCCTTCCAGAGGTGGTGGTCTCGGCCCACTCTGGCATTGAAATCTCCCAATATAATAATCTTGTCCTCCTTGGGGATTTTTGACAATACCTCATCCAGACAGGCATATAAGGCCTCTTTTTTGTCCTCATCGGAAACGAGGGTAGGTGCATAAGCACTAAGAACTGTTGCCGTCATCTAACATCCACCGCCTGATGTGCCAGCTTGTGACTAGGGGCTTCCAGACTTCACAATCCTGCCCCCGTTGCCACTTACTGGTCGCCACAGGACTTTAATCCGGGATGTAAGGTGGACTCCCTGAAAAAGACGCCTGTGCGTGACTTTGTTTAAAGTGGGGAGACTGGTGCACAGACAGTCACCACACTGTCCTTGACAGATCGGGGTCAGAGTCCAGTGGCAAGGAGACCAAGACGACTGGTGACCCTTTTCTGCTGCAGCCTTCATCCGCCTTCCCAGCCGTTGTGACGCCACCCCATAGGTCAGCTATCATCCTCCGCCTGGTCCACCGTTGAGGTCTTCACTATTTTACCCATAGCTGGAGCTGTTTACCCACAGTGGTTGATGGGCAGTAGGGCGTGTCCACACACCGGTGGGCCTACATGCCACATCTCTGGGGCCCACTGCTGCTCCGAGATCCTGCACAACTTAGCCTGGGACCACAAGGTGCCAGTTGCCGTGTGTGGCCACGAGGAGGCGTGTGCAAGTCTTGGCAATGGAGAGGCTGTGTACCGGCTTATACACTCGGCTCCTCTTTTCACCCCCGGAAACAGAGGGCTAGCCGGTGGCGGTAGCTGAAAGCAGAAAAGTGGCAAGCAGACGCAGCATGCAGCATGCACAAACTACAGGCACTACGACTCCAACACGACTGCACTGACGCATCACACGCCCTGTGTGCTGATGGAACACACACACACACACACACACACACACACACACACACGCACACACACACACACACACAGGGCAGTGACTCTCCAATACACATAGATACCAAATGCTCAGGTGAAGCTTTCCCGCCTTTTCCGGACAGTATAAAACCTTCTGACCTGGAGACCTGACCTAGTGTTGTTACATCTGCTGAAGTGCCATGTGCATTGACCGGCCATTAAACAACCCAAGATCTTGCCAATAAAGAACCAACCGTTACTCCACATCTTAGTTTTCCTGACCCAACAACAGACATCATCAACAACATGCAACAGCCGTTGGTGGAATCGAACCCGCACTTTCCTAACTGTGAAGCGGACGTGCTAACCAGTGTACCACCGAGCCGCCAAAGAGTATAAATATTACTATGTTGAGTCAAATACAAGACAGATTACAGATTTAAAATGGGGCTCGCTTTTAATATTTCAACCTTAAGAGGTCCACCTATACACACATGACAAATAGTGAACAAATGGTGAAACAGGACCAGCCATGTGTTTCTACCTCTGTTAAGGGAAGCTCTTTCACTCATATTTTCTCCTCATGGTGGTTATTCTATTTTTGACAAAGTACTTAACAGCTTTCCAGTCTCTGTTACTCAGTGCTTGTGGTTCTGCAGCAATGCATCTCTCGCAGTCAAACTTACCAGGAACCTGATTTGTCAATATATACTTCCTTAAATGTTTATTTACTGCAGCACATTCCTCTGGGGTCCAGCTTCTTTTCACAACTTTTTCTTTACCTAAGGGCATAAGAAGAGCACTTTTTAGTTGACAACTTAATTAGAACAAGACTGCATAAAGAATACATTCACTTTATGTACAATAGTCCGACAAAATAATTTAAATGAGATATTTTAAAAAGTCAACTATCTTTGTCAACGGTGATGAGCCCACAATAGACATAAGTAAATCAGTTATTATCTGGGATATTAATCCGGTCATTTAAGTTGATCGGTGGTCTTCAGTGTCAGCTGTTTTCATATTAACAAAATTAAAAATAGATGCACAAAAGGGCAATATTAGAATGGCCCCAGTTTTGGAGGTGGGGGAAAGAGGTCTCTCATTTTCTTGACTACTTTTAAGCAGTTTTGCATTTGACCAGAGTGTCACTGCTGGTAGATGAAGCAATTCCTGGCCCCTACAGAGGTTGCACAGGCAGCACATTGGGATGCACCATTTCTCTGACAAAACCATTAAGAACAGATACAAGTTGTTGCAAAATCAGGGAAAATAAAAATCTGAAAAAAACTTTTTCAGACAGTGTTTTACATGTATGGGGAATTTGCTTTGATAACGTGCTACACATAGACAAACAAAGATGATATAAATAAATTTGGATGGGTTAATTTTCATTTTATCACAAAATTCAACTATGATTGAATAAAGGTCTAAACTTTAGACCTTACATGTCTTAGAAAAAAAGTCGTGGTGTTTAATATATCTTGCTTGGGTCATCTAAATCTTAGTAAGCAGCATATGTGAGGATAATTAGATACTGATACAGTAGTAACAATTGGACAATTTAAAAGCAACCGTGATAAAGTTATATATTGAAAAGGATTACTCTAAACTCACCTCACTTTTTGGCAGACTTTTCATTACTTGGGCCACGAGATGTGAAGGTACAAGAGGTCACTTCTATGACTTCTGGCATCAGCCCATCTGAAATGATGATTTTTAAGTACAGAAAAAAATATGTTAAACTTATCTTATTAGGACAGCAAACACACGGATCAAGGGTACAGTTTCTAACAGCAAACTAAAGAGAAAAAAAAACTATCTACACTTGTGCTCATAAGGAGTTATTTATTACAATAATGTCCTGTAGAACCAATCTTGTTGGAACCAAATTTGGATTTTGGTAAATACTAGACAGGAGCAGATATGAATGTAATGGACTATTTAAAAGTGGTGGAATTAAAAAAAATAAATAAAAATCAATATTGAAAACGAGTACTGACCTTAAACTGCAGTTTTACAAACTCACCTTTCTTTTTGGCCATTTTCTTCCACTGAGACTTGAACTCAGGTCGCTGGGGTGAGAGTCCTAACCCTAGCCCTAGCTCTAACCTTAACCCTACCTCTTACCCTAACCCTAGCCCTAGCTCTAACTTAACCCTACCTCTTACCCTATTCCTAACCCTAACCCTAGCCCTAGCTCTAACCTTAACCCTACCTCTTACCCTATTCCTAACCCTAACCCTAGCTCTAACCCTAGCTCTTACCCTATTCCTAACCCTAGCTCTAACCCTAACTCTTACCCTAATCCTAACCGTAACCCTAGCTCTAATCCTAATCCTAGCTCTTACCCTATTCCTAACCCTAGCTCTAACCTTAAACCTAACCCTAATCCTAGCTCTTACCCTAGCTCTAACCCCTCACCTTTCTTTTTGGCCATTTTTTTCAACTGAGACTTGAACTCAGGTCGCTGGGGTGAGAGTCCTAACCCTAGCCCTAGCTCTAACCTTAACCCTACCTCTTACCCTAACCCTACCTCTTACCCTATTCCTAACCCTAGCTCTAACCCTATTCCTAACCCTAGCTCTAACCCTAATCCTTACCCTAGCTCTTACTCTAACCGTAATCCTAACCCTAGCTCTTACCCCTCACCTTTCTTTTTGGCCATTTTTTTCCATTGAGACTTGAACTCAGGTCGCTGGGGTGAGAGTCCTAACCCTAGCCCTAGCTCTAACCTTAACCCTACCTCTTACCCTAACCCTAGCCCTAGCTCTAACCTTAACCCTACCTCTTACCCTATTCCTAACCCTAGCTCTAACCCAACCCTAGCTCTAACCCTAACTCTAACCCTAGCCCTTACCCTAGCCCTAACAACCCTAACTCTAGCATATGGTATATGGTTTTATGGGGGAGCACACGAGCAACTCTGTTGCAAATTTTTCAAGGATAAGATATTTTTGGTCCCACTGGGATTTGAACTCAGGTCGCTGGGGTGAGAGTACAGAGCACTAACCACTACACTACAGAACCCACGCCATTACTTCATGGATGTTACCTATATGGTTTTATGGAGCAGCTCACAAGTAAATAGTATAGATAGGAATAGGTAAATGCCAAAATACTTGAGGTTCCACTGAGACTTGAACTCTGGTCGCTGGGGTGAGAGTCCAGAGCACTAACCACTAGAGTATGTAACCCACACCATTAATCCGTGGAAGTTAGCTATATGGTTTTATGGAGCAGCTCACAAGCAAATAGCATAGATAGGAATAGGTAAATGTCAAAATAGTTCAGGTTCCACTGAGACTTGAACTCAGGTCACTGGGGTGAGAGACCAGAGCATTAACCACTACACTATGGAACGCACACCAATATTCCATGGAAGTTACGTATATGGTTTTATGGAGCAGCTCACAAGCCAGATATAGGAATAGTATAAATAGGAATAGGTAAATGCCAAAATAGTTGAGGTTCCACTGAGACTTGAACGCAGGGCGCTGGGGTGAGAGTCTAGAGTACTAACCACTACAGTATGGAACCCACACTATTAATCCATGGAAGTTACCTATATGGTTTTATAGAGCAGCTCACAAGCAAATAGCATACATGGGAATAGGTAAATGCCAAAATAGTTGAGGTTCCACTGAGACTTGAACTCAAGTCGCTGGGGTGAGAGTCCACAGCACAAACCACTACAGTATGGAACCCACGGCATTACATCATGGAAGTTACGTATATGGTTTTATGGACCAGCTCACAAGCAAATAGTATATATACATAGGAATAGGTAAATGCCAAAATAGTTGATGTTCCACTGAGACTTGAACTCCGGTCACTGGGGTGGGAATCCAGAGCACTAACCACTACACTATGGAACGCACGACATTATTTCATGGAAGTTACGTATATGGTTTTATGGAGCAGCTCACAAGCCAGTATAGATAGGAATAGGTAAATGCCAAAATAGTTGAGGTTCCACTGAGACTTGAACTCAGGTCGCTGGGGTGAGAGTACAGAGCACTAACCACTACAGTATAGAAACCACACCATTGTTTCATGGAAGTTATGTATATGGTTTTATGGAGCAGCTCACAAGCATATATATAGGAATAGGCAAATGCCAAAATAGTTGAGGTTCCACTGAGACTTGAACTCGGGTCGCTGGGGTGAGAGTCCAGAGCACTTACCACTACACTATGGAACTCATGCCATTAATTCATGGAAGTTACGTATATGGTTTTATAGAGCAGCTCACAAGCAGTATAGATAGGAATAGGTAAATGCCAAAAAGGTTGAGGTTCCACTGAGACTTGAACTCGGATCAGTGGATTCAGAGTCCAGTGTGCTAACCATTACACTATGGAACCACAAGGTCCAGACCATGGCAGGCATATGCTGGTGTGGGAGCCAGAAGTTTTGAATTCTTTTTTTTTTTTTTTTCTTCTTTTTTTTTAATTGCTAATGTGTCAATTGCTGGGTATCTGAAACCAGTTTTTCCAGTGTCCAGAGACCAGCTATTCCAATTTAGTCCCATAATTGGCTTTCTGTACAGCGCACAAGTGGCAGGGAAGTCTGGGAGTACAGTCAAACCTCGGTTTTCGAACGTCCCGGTTCTCGAACAAATCGGAATTCGAACAAAAAATTCGAGATTTTTTTGCTTCGGTTGTCCAACAAAATTCGGAGGTTGAACCTCGCAAGATGAGCCGAAAGGACCCGAGAAAACCCGCCCGCGCGGCCCGGATGCCGACTGACTCCGTTCGTTATTGTAATTTCGTTACTTTGAGGATTGTATTAACCCCTAATCATGCCTCCAAAGAAAGCAAGTGGGAGCAGTAAAGCCATCCTAAAACACAAAGGCGCTCTTTAAGCAATGCGACAGTGAGCGCCCGGCGCGCTGCGGTTGCCCGACCGCACCAAATTAAGCTCCCTGCGCACTGAGATCCACTTAAATTTTAGAAAGTACATCAGAACTTTAAAAATATTTTCTAAATTTCAGCGACGGCTCTGTCACAATAATGCGACCAGCGCGGTGCAGTTGGGCGGTCGGCGGCACGCTACGGTTGAGCGTTCTCTCTCGCTCTCGCTCTCTCTCGCTCTCTCTCTCGCTCTCTCTCTCTCTCTCTCGCACTCTTTCTCGCTCTCTCTCGCTCTCACACACACACACACACACACACACACACGAACACCACACACACACACACACACACACACACCATCATCGGCGGACACTCGGGACGAGTATGACTGTCTTCTTCTCAGGGTCGTCTACTTGTGGGTCCGCAGGTGGGCGTAGAGGCCGATCCGGGATCCACATATTTTTGTGCAGTGTGGGCAGGGGAAAGTGGTGGTGGGTTGTGGTCGTGCTGGAGCCTGTTTTTGTCTTTCCTTACGGAGTTGTTGTTTGGTTTCTGGGACACGGCGGAGTTCCTTTTCATGATGTGCTGCCCCTTCTTGCACCGCTACCCTCCAGCAGTTCCTGTTCAAGGCGATGCGCTCCCAGTCCTGAGATGTTATTTGGAATTTCTTGAGACTGGTCTTGAGGTTGTCCTTAAAACGTTTCTTTTGCCCGCCCGGGGCTCGCGGACCTCTCTCCAGCTGGGAGTATAACATCTGTTTGGGGAGGCGGGTGTCAGCCATGCGGATGAGATGTCCTGTCCATCGGAGTTGGTGCTGCATTATTAAGGTGGTGATGCTCGGTATCCTGGCTTCCTCCAGAACGCTGATGTTTGTGCGTCTGTCCTCCCATTTGATCCTGAGTATTTTCCTCAAGGTTCTCTGGTGGTGTTGTTCAAGAGCTCTTAGTTGCCTGCTGTAGGTTGTCCATGATTCTGCCCCATAAAGTAAGGTGGGGAGAACCACAGCTTTGTAAACCAGGAGGTTGGTGTCAACCCGGAGGTCTCTGTCTTTAAAGACTCTTTTCCGCAGTCTGGCATACGCTCCACTGGCACAGCTCAGGCGATGGTTGACCTCAGAGTCAATGTCCGCTTTGGAGGAGAGAAGGCAGCCGAGGTAGGGGAAGTGGTGAACATATTCAAGTGCAGTGTTGTCCACATTTATGATGGGCGGAGTAGATGGCTGGTTGGGTGGGGGTTGATGTAGCACCTGGGTCTTCTTGATGTTCACGGTCAGACCCAGGGCTCTGTATGCCTTAGCGAAGGAGTTCAGGATGCCCTGGAGGTCTTCTGCAGAGTGTGCTGCAATGGCATTATCGTCTGCATACTGAAGCTCCACGACCGTGGTGGTTCTGATCTTGGTTTTGGCTTTGAACCTGTTAAGGTTGAAGAGCCTGCCATCAGTTCTGTACCAAATTGGGATTCCGTGTGGTAGTTCTTCGTTGATGAGGTGGAGTATGGCGGCAATGAACACAGAGAACAGGGTGGGTGCAATGATGCATCCCTGTTTGACCCCTGTCTCTACAGTGAAAGGCTCAGTCAAGGAGCTGTTGTTGAGCACTGTGGCTGTCATTCCGTCATGTAATAAACGCAGTATTCTGACGTATTTATCCGGGCAACCATACTTCAGAAGGATTTTGTCAGGTCTATGAAAGCCATGAACAAAGGCTGTTTATGCTCACGGCATTATTCCTAGAGTTGGCGTGCTGTAAAAATCATGTCTGCAGTGCCTCTAGATGGGCGAAAACCGCACTGCGATTCTGGGAGAACTTCCTCAGACAGTGGCAGTAGGCGATTGGCAAGAACACGAGCAAGTACTTTGCCAACTGTTGAAAGGAGCGAGATGCCCCTATAGTTTCCGCAATCCGCTTTGTCCCCTTTCTTGAAAATGGTCACTATCAGAGCATCCCTGTGCTCCGAGGGGAGTACTTCTTTTTCCCAGACCTTCAGAAAGAAGGAATGGAGGTGGCGCTGGAGCTCTACTCCACCTTCCTTTAGGACCTCAGCTGGGATCCCATCTGGCCCAGAGGCCTTGTTGTTCTTCAGGCTCCTGATGGCATCTTGGACCTCTGCTAAAGTGGGAGGTTCACCCATGTCTTCCCTGATGGGACTCTGAGGGATGTGACTGAGGAAATCTGACTGAGTTGTGCTGTCACGGTTGAGGAGTTCCTGAAAGTGCTCTCTCCACCGGTTGTTTATGGACTCATTGTCCTTCAACAGCTCCTGCCCGTCTTTAGAGCGTAGGGGGTTTTGGCCGCGATGGCTTGGGCCGTAGACAGCCTTAGTAGCGCTGAAAAAGCCTCTGGTGTCACCAGAGTCTGACAAACTCTAGATTTCCAGTGCCCTTTCTGTCCACCAGGAGTTTTTAATCTGTCTCACCCGGCTCTGGACGTCAGCCTTGGCTCTGGAGTTAGCCTGTCTCTTTGCTGTGCAGGTGATGTCATTTTGCCAGACACGAAAGGTTTCCCTTTTCTTGGAGATGAGCTGTTCTATCTCCGTGTCGTTCTCATCAAACCAGTCCTGATGCTTTCTGGCCTTGTACCCGAGAGTGGCACGGCAGGTGTCGAGGATGGAAGACTTGAGCAGGCTCCAGTGTTCGTCAATGTCCTCAGGGTATTCCTGATTGAGGCTTTCTCCAAGAGAGGCCTGAAACTGCTGCAGGGCGGCAGTTTTGTTCAGGGTCTCAAGGTTTAGTCTCTGCCGGCTCAGCTTCTTTTGCAGTCTCCTCTTCCTCTTGAGTCTGATGGACATCGTGGATCGTATCAGGCGGTGATCTGTCCAGCAGGCCTCTGAATCCATCGTGGCTTTTGTGATGCTCACGTCGCGCTGATCCCTGGCCCTGACAATGACATAGTCAATAAGATGCCATTGTTTAGAACGAGGGTGTCTCCATGAACCATTGAGTTTGTTCTTCTGGCGAAAGATGGTATTGGTGATGGTAAGGTCGTATTGAGCACATTTGCTAAGAAGCAAAACCCCATTGGAGTTGATGTTTCCAATGCCTTCCTTTCCAATGGTGCCCTTCCAGAGGTGGTGGTCTCGGCCCACTCTGGCATTGAAATCTCCCAATATAATAATCTTGTCCTCCTTGGGGATTTTTGACAATACCTCATCCAGACAGGCATATAAGGCCTCTTTTTTGTCCTCATCGGAAACGAGGGTAGGTGCATAAGCACTAAGAACTGTTGCCGTCATCTAACATCCACCGCCTGATGTGCCAGCTTGTGACTAGGGGCTTCCAGACTTCACAATCCTGCCCCCGTTGCCACTTACTGGTCGCCACAGGACTTTAATCCGGGATGTAAGGTGGACTCCCTGAAAAAGACGCCTGTGCGTGACTTTGTTTAAAGTGGGGAGACTGGTGCACAGACAGTCACCACACTGTCCTTGACAGATCGGGGTCAGAGTCCAGTGGCAAGGAGACCAAGATGACTGGTGACCCTTTTCTGCTGCAGCCTTCATCCGCCTTCCCAGCCGTTGTGACGCCACCCCTTAGGTCAGCTATCATCCTCCGCCTGGTCCACCGTTGAGGTCTTCACTATTTTACCCATAGCTGGAGCTGTTTACCCACAGTGGTTGATGGGCAGTAGGGCGTGTCCACACACCGGTGGGCCTACATGCCACATCTCTGGGGCCCACTGCTGCTCCGAGATCCTGCACAACTTAGCCTGGGACCACAAGGTGCCAGTTGCCGTGTGTGGCCACGAGGAGGCGTGTGCAAGTCTTGGCAATGGAGAGGCTGTGTACCGGCTTATACACTCGGCTCCTCTTTTCACCCCCGGAAACAGAGGGCTAGCCGGTGGCGGTAGCTGAAAGCAGAAAAGTGGCAAGCAGACGCAGCATGCAGCATGCACAAACTACAGGCACTACGACTCCAACACGACTGCACTGACGCATCACACGCCCTGTGTGCTGATGGAACACACACACACACACACACACACACACACACACACACACGCACACACACACACACACACAGGGCAGTGACTCTCCAATACACATAGATACCAAATGCTCAGGTGAAGCTTTCCCGCCTTTTCCGGACAGTATAAAACCTTCTGACCTGGAGACCTGACCTAGTGTTGTTACATCTGCTGAAGTGCCATGTGCATTGACCGGCCATTAAACAACCCAAGATCTTGCCAATAAAGAACCAACCGTTACTCCACATCTTAGTTTTCCTGACCCAACAACAGACATCATCAACAACATGCAACAGCCGTTGGTGGAATCGAACCCGCACTTTCCTAACTGTGAAGCGGACGTGCTAACCAGTGTACCACCGAGCCACCAAAGAGTATAAATATTACTATGTTGAGTCAAATACAAGACAGATTACAGATTTAAAATGGGGCTCGCTTTTAATATTTCAACCTTAAGAGGTCCACCTATACACACATGACAAATAGTGAACAAATGGTGAAACAGGACCAGCCATGTGTTTCTACCTCTGTTAAGGGAAGCTCTTTCACTCATATTTTGGATGGGTTAATTTTCATTTTATCACAAAATTCAACTATGATTGAATAAAGGTCTAAACTTTAGACCTTACATGTCTTAGAAAAAAAGTCGTGGTGTTTAATATATCTTGCTTGGGTCATCTAAATCTTAGTAAGCAGCATATGTGAGGATAATTAGATACTGATACAGTAGTAACAATTGGACAATTTAAAAGCAACCGTGATAAAGTTATATATTGAAAAGGATTACTCTAAACTCACCTCACTTTTTGGCAGACTTTTCATTACTTGGGCCACGAGATGTGAAGGTACAAGAGGTCACTTCTATGACTTCTGGCATCAGCCCATCTGAAATGATGATTTTTAAGTACAGAAAAAAATATGTTAAACTTATCTTATTAGGACAGCAAACACACGGATCAAGGGTACAGTTTCTAACAGCAAACTAAAGAGAAAAAAAAACTATCTACACTTGTGCTCATAAGGAGTTATTATTACAATAATGTCCTGTAGAACCAATCTTGTTGGAACCAAATTTGGATTTTGGTAAATACTAGACAGGAGCAGATATGAATGTAATGGATCTATTTAAAAGTGGTGGAATTAAAAATATATATATAAAAATCAATATTGAAAACGAGTACTGACCTTAAACTGCAGTTTACAAACTCACCTTTCTTTTTGGCCATTTTCTTCCACTGAGACTTGAACTCAGGTCGCTGGGGTGAGAGTCCTAACCCTAGCCCTAGCTCTAACCTTAACCCTACCTCTTACCCTAACCCTAGCCCTAGCTCTAACCTTAACCCTACCTCTTACCCTATTCCTAACCCTAACCCTAGCTCTAACCCTAGCTCTTACCCTATTCCTAACCCTAACCCTAGCTCTAACCCTAACTGTAACCCTAACTCTTACCCTAATCCTAACCGTAACCCTAGCTCTAATCCTAATCCTAGCTCTTACCCTATTCCTAACCCTAACCCTAGCTCTAACCTTAAACCTAACCCTAACCCTAATCCTAGCTCTTACCCTAGCTCTAACCCCTCACCTTTCTTTTTGGCCATTTTTTTTCCACTGAGACTTGAACTCAGGTCGCTGGGGTGAGAGTCCTAACCCTAGCCCTAGCTCTAACCTTAACCCTACCTCTTACCCTAACCCTACCTCTTACCCTATTCCTAACCCTAGCTCTAACCCTATTCCTAACCCTAGCCCTATTCCTAACCCTAGCCCTAGCTCTTACCCTAACCCTATTCCTAACCCTAACCCCTAGCTCTAACCTTAACCCTAATCCTTACCCTAGCTCTTACTCTAACCGTAATCCTAACCCTAGCTCTTATCCCCTCACCCTTTCTTTTTGGCCATTTTTTTCCATTGAGACTTGAACTCAGGTCGCTGGGGTGAGAGTCCTAACCCTAGCCCTAGCTCTAACCTTAACCCTACCTCTTACCCTAACCCTAGCTCTAACCTTAACCCTACCTCTTACCCTAACCCTAGCCCTAGCTCTAACCCTAACCCTACCTCTTACCCTATTCCTAACCCTAGCTCTTACCCTATTCCTAACCCTAGCCCTTACCCTAGCCCTTACCCTAGCATATGGTATATGGTTTTATGGGGGAGCACACGAGCAACTCTGTTGCAAATTTTTCAAGGATAAGATATTTTTGGTCCCACTGGGATTTGAACTCAGGTCGCTGGGGTGAGAGTACAGAGCACTAACCACTACACTACAGAACCCACGCCATTACTTCATGGATGTTACCTATATGGTTTTATGGAGCAGCTCACAAGTAAATAGTATAGATAGGAATAGGTAAATGCCAAAATACTTGAGGTTCCACTGAGACTTGAACTCTGGTCGCTGGGGTGAGAGTCCAGAGCACTAACCACTAGAGTATGTAACCCGCACCATTAATCAATGGAAGTTAGCTATCTGGTTTTATGGAGCAGCTCACAAGCAAATAGCATAGATAGGAATAGGTAAATGTCAAAATAGTTCAGGTTCCACTGAGACTTGAACTCAGGTCACTGGGGTGAGAGACCAAAGCATTAACCACTACACTATGGAACGCACACCAATATTCCATGGAAGTTACGTATATGGTTTTATGGAGCAGCTCACAAGCCAGATATAGGAATAGTATAAATAGGAATAGGTAAATGCCAAAATAGTTGAGGTTCCACTGAGACTTGAACGCAGGGCGCTGGGGTGAGAGTCTAGAGTACTAACCACTACAGTATGGAACCCACACTATTAATCCATGGAAGTTACCTATATGGTTTATAGAGCAGCTCACAAGCAAATAGCATACATGGGAATAGGTAAATGCCAAAATAGTTGAGGTTCCACTGAGACTTGAACTCAAGTCGCTGGGGTGAGAGTCCACAGCACAAACCACTACAGTATATATAAGTAAAGTACAGTAAATAGTCCATTACATTCATATCTGCTCCTGTCTAGTATTTACCAAAATCCAAATTTGGTTCCAACAAGATTGGTTCTACAGGACATTATTGTAATAAATAACTCCTATGAGCACAAGTGTAGATAGTTTTTTTTCTCTTTAGTTTGCTGTTAGAAACTGTACCCTTGATCCGTGTGTTTGCTGTCCTAATAAGATAAGTTTAACATATTTTGTTCTGTACTTAAAAATCATCATTTCAGATGGGCTGATGCCAGAAGTCATAGAAGTGACCTCTTGTACCTTCACATCTCGTGGCCCAAGTAATGAAAAGTCTGCCAAAAAGTGAGGTGAGTTTAGAGTAATCCTTTTCAATATATAACTTTATCACGGTTGCTTTTAAATTGTCCAATTGTTACTACTGTATCAGTATCTAATTATCCTCACATATGCTGCTTACTAAGATTTAGATGACCCAAGCAAGATATATTAAACACCACGACTTTTTTTCTAAGACATGTAAGGTCTAAAGTTTAGACCTTTATTCAATCATAGTTGAATTTTGTGATAAAATGAAAATTAACCCATCCAAATTTATTTATATCATCTTTGTTTGTCTATGTGTAGCACGTTATCAAAGCAAATTCCCCATACATGTAAAACACTGTCTGAAAAAAGTTTTTTTCAGATTTTTATTTTCCCTGATTTTGCAACAACTTGTATCTGTTCTTAATGGTTTTGTCAGAGAAATGGTGCATCCCAATGTGCTGCCTGTGCAACCTCTGTAGGGGCCAGGAATTGCTTCATCTACCAGCAGTGACACTCTGGTCAAATGCAAAACTGCTTAAAGTAGTCAAGAAAATGAGAGACCTCTTTCCCCCACCTCCAAAACTGGGGCCATTCTAATATTGCCCTTTTGTGCATCTATTTTTAATTTTGTTAATATGAAAACAGCTGACACTGAAGACCACCGAGCAACTTAAATGACCGGATTAATATCCCAGATAATAACTGATTTACTTATGTCTATTGTGGGCTCATCACCGTTGACAAAGATAGTTGACTTTTTAAAATATCTCATTTAAATTATTTGTCGGACTATTGTACATAAAGTGAATGTATTCTTTATGCAGTCTTGTTCTAATTAAGTTGTCAACTAAAAAGTGCTCTTCTTATGCCCTTAGGTAAAGAAAAGTTGTGAAAAGAAGCTGACCCCAGAGGAATGTGCTGCAGTAAATAAACATTTAAGGAAGTATATATTGACAAATCAGGTTCCTGGTAAGTTTGACTGCGAGAGATGCATTGCTGCAGAACCACAAGCACTGAGTAACAGAGACTGGAAAGCTGTTAAGTACTTTGTCAAAATAGAATAACCACCATGAGGAGAAAATATGAGTGAAAGGCTTCCCTTAACAGAGGTAGAAACACATGGCTGGTCCTGTTTCACCATTTGTTCACTATTTGTCATGTGTGTATAGGTGGACCTCTTAAGGTTGAAATATTAAAAGCGAGCCCCATAACTGACTAAAAATCTCATGTGTGTAAAGGTGGACCCCGCAAAGCCTGAAGGTTAGAAACAGGCCCCACATGTGACTGAAAAACTGACATGTAAAATAAAGTTTTGAATTGTGTTTATTGAAAGTGATTTTTAGTAACAAGATTTTTTTGAGACTTGCCTGATTTTTTTCATAGTTCTTGGACCACTAGAAAGGGTGGACCCCACAACTCAGTAAAGTACTTTGGGTCCTGCAGAGGGAGGTTAACAAGGATGCGTGTGTGTGTGTGTGTGCGTGTGCGTGTGCGCGCGTGCGTGTGTGCGCGTGCGTGTGTGCGCGTGCGTGTGTGTGTCTATTCCATGGTGTTATGATTAGCACTCTGGACTCTGAATCCCGTGATCCGAGTTTTAAGTTTCAGTGGGACCTCAAATATTTAGTCAAATAGTATTTGATAAAGTAATCAATCACATGTTCTCCGAGTTACATATACGGTCATATGCAAAAGTATCATTTGTATGCAAAATCTATTCAAGATTTTCCTTTAGCAAAGTCAAAAGTCAAAGTCAAAAGTCTGCTTTATTGTCAATTTTCACATTCCAAGACACACAAAGAAATCGAAATTAACGTTCCACTATCCCACGGTGACAAACATAGTACACAATATACATACAAGTAACAACAACCGAAAAATAAAAAACAAGAAGGCACAAACAATGAATAAATAAGAGTGATGAATAAATAATAAATAAATAAATAACATAATAAATAGAGGAGCAAAAATGGAGCAAGTGTGCATACAGCAGACAGTCAGATATACCGCAAAAGTAAGGCACGCTACGCAGAAGGGGGGAGAGAGTTCAGGATCATAACAGCCTGGAGTATGAAGCTGTTGGTGAGTCTGGTGGTGCGGAAGCGCAGGCTCCTGTACCTCTTCCCAGAGGGCAGAAGATCAAACAAAGAGGTGAGCGGGGTGACTCACATCACTCACGATCGCGGGTCGCCCTTGCGGGTGAGATGGGGAGGTGTAAATGTCCTTCAGGGAGGGGAGTGAAGCACCAATAATCTTACCAGCTGTGTTCACTATGCGCTGCAGGGCCTTCATGTTGTATTCAGTGCAGCTACCACCCCAAACAGCGGATACAACTGGAGAGGATGCTCTCAATGGTGCCACGGTAGAATGTAGTCATGACGGCAGGAGGAGCACTTGCTCGCCTGTTCAGAGGCAATATCAGTAAAATATATTATATAGCGGACAGACACAATGATATTTGAGAAGTGAAATGAAGTTTATGGGACTTTCAGATTTGTCAGAAGAATGGTGAAAATATACCTTCAACCAGAATCCACACTCCATTGGAAGCTATAGGAAGTGTCTAGAGCAGTGATTCTTAACCTTGTTGGAGGCACTGAAACCCACCAGTTTCATATGCCCATTCACCGAACCCCTCTTTTGTGAATATATTTATTTTTTCAAATTGAAGACAGAGATGTTTTACTGGTGCACAAAATGAGCCGTGCATAAACATCACCTTGTTCAAAGAATAGAACCAACACAATGCATGAATTCACAACAAATGACATACCAGCAAATCAGTGTGACTTCTGCTGTTGCCTTTGCGAGACCAGTTCAGATATGCGAATTTATTAATCAGTGTGTTTGGACCTCCGGAGTGGAGGCTCTGCCGAACCCCTGAAACCCGACTCACCGAACCCCTAGGGTTCGACCGAACCCAGGTTAAGAACCACTGGTCGAGAGGCTGTTATTTCTGCAAAGGAGGATCTACTAAATATTGATATTGAAATATTGTCATTTTTCTCTTGGGGTGCCCAAATTTATGTACCTGCCTACTTTTGATGAATAATGATTGCACACTGTCTGCAAATCCAATAAACTTCATTTCACTTCTCAAATATCACTGCCGCCATCCACCGTGTATGGATTCGGGCTAGCGCCCAAAATTAAATTGGGCTAGTTGATCAACAGCAACGTTTTAAAGAAGGGCTTGTCTGGGAGTTGAACCCAGGACCTCCGACACCCAAAGCAAGATCATACCCCTAGACCACGAGCCATGACGGAAGCTTGCAGACCATGTTACATTCCGTGTAACGTTGGCCTGTCAAACGCTCCACGTAATGATAGACAACAGTGTTTCCAAGAAGAGATCGTCCGGGAGTTAAACCCAGGTAATGATGCACCCTAAGCGAGAATCATTCCCCTGCACCGATGAGCTCCATAGTCGACCAGCTGACCCCGTTACATTCCGATTGGTAGCCCATGGACCTGAAGACTGAATGTCAGTGATTAATGGAATAAATGGAATCTGGTTGGCCTAAGGCTCCTAATTCCCTAACTTCAAGCCCTAACGCTAACTCTAAAACCAGAACAATAACCAAACCCTAATAATTAACTCCCTAACCTGCTAACTCGCTAACGGTAACCCCCTCACCTTTAACCCTAACCTCTAATGCGCCCCCTAAAGGTAGTGCCCTCTAAACTTGAAGGCAGGCATATACGAAAAAGACAGCAGATTGCCCCATTTCAGTACTGTTTTAATAACGTTTACAGATGGTTAAAATCCACATAATAGTTATAAGCGCATGTGTTTCTGTGAGCGTTCCCCTTTCTGCTTCCTCCCTTTCCGTTCTCCCGCCAAGCAGTCCATCTGCCCAACACAGGGCATGTTCCTTGTTAGTATCGTGGATAGTATCTCTGCTTGTCGCGTGAAAGACTGGGGTTCGGTTTTCAACCCAAGTGCGTTAACCCTATGTTTGCAGCAGAGTTATTAGAGAGCTGCATTGGTTGTGCGTGCATCTTAAGTGAGTGACCTGTTAGTTTTTCAAAATGAACTCAAACTTTTATCTGTAGCCACCTTCTACTAAATCACTGGTCCCCAACCTTTTTTGCGCCACGGACCGGTTACGTGTCAGAAATATTTTCGTGGACCGGCCTTTATATAAATAAATAATACATTTATATACTATGTGCCTCTTATTTTACTTTGTGTATTGTTTACTTGAATGTTTTGTTTGTCTGTGGACCAATTGGGTGTAATATGTCTTGTCTCCACCGTGGGATAGTAGGAAACGCAGTTTCAATGTCTTTGTAGTTCTTGACATGTGAAGAAATTGACAATAAAGCAGACTTTGACTTTGACTTTGATAATGCGTTACAGTAGTCCAGGCGCGACATAATAAACGCATGTATAATAGTTTCCGCATCACGAGAGAATCGGACGAATCTTAACGAATATTACGGAGGTAAAAAAGCGCAATTTTAGTTATGTTCTTATTGTGCTTTTGAAAGGAGAGCGTTTGGTCAAATGTTACCCCGAGATTAGTTACAGTATCGCTCTGAGTGATAGTACAGTTATCCATAGTATAGTGGTTTCCTTAAATAAGTGGTGATAACAAGCTGGACCAATTATCAACATCTCAGTTTTATCTGGGATAAGACGAAGGAAATTGAGAGACATCCATTGCTTGATCTCCGCAAGGCACGCCTCAAGATTACAACAGTCCTGCGGATTTGTCATCGATAACGGCATATATAATTGAGTGTCATCCGCCTAACATTGAAAACTAATGTTATATTTACGTATTATGTCCCCAAGCGGAATCATATACATATTAAATAGAATTGGTCCGAGTACCGATCCCTGCGGGACACCACAAGTGACGTTATAGAGCTCAGAGGTCGCATTACCATGGACTACTCGTTGTTTTGCTTACGAATGGGAGATTTGAAACCGGCCTATAATTACTGAGACAGTCCGGGTCGAGATTTGGTCGCTTAAGTAGCGGTTTAATGATAGCGGTTTTAAAGGCTGTCCAGAGGAGACAGACAGATTAATTATATTTAAGACGGACGGTCCTAAAATTTGAAGTAATTCTTTAAATAGTTTGGCTGGGAGCGGGTCGAGTGAACATGTCGTTTGCTTAGCCGCACTAACCAATTGCGTGAGCCTTTCAACGGACACACTTTTAAAATTTGATAGGGTTATTGCATGTTCGTCAGCGCCGGTAATGGGCGGTCTCGACTGAGCGATTGGAACTGTCATCTTGATCTCATCCCTAATGGATTCAATCTTTCAAGCGAAAAATTTCATGAACCCGTCGGCTGAGTGGAAGGAGCTATCGGAGGTCGGATGGCACCACGTCAGCTTTGCCACTGTATCAAATAAGTATTTAGGATTGTTTTTATTGAGATTAATAATTTGCGAGAAATAATTAGTTTTTGCTAAAATAAGCGCATCTTTGTATTTCAGGAGGCTATCGCGCCGGGCAGGATTGTGAAGTCTGGAAGCCCCTAGTCACAAGCTGGCACATCAGGCGGTGGATGTTAGATGACGGCAACAGTTCTTAGTGCTTATGCACCTACCCTCGTTTCCGATGAGGACAAAAAAAGAGGCCTTATATGCCTGTCTGGATGAGGTATTGTCAAAAATCCCCAAGGAGGACAAGATTATTATATTGGGAGATTTCAATGCCAGAGTGGGCCGAGACCACCACCTCTGGAAGGGCACCATTGGAAAGGAAGGCATTGGAAACATCAACTCCAATGGGGTTTTGCTTCTAGCAAATGTGCTCAATACGACCTTACCATCACCAATACCATCTTTCGCCAGAAGAACAAACTCAATGGTTCATGGAGACACCCTCGTTCTAAACAATGGCATCTTATTGACTATGTCATTGTCAGGGCCAGGGATCAGCGCGACGTGAGCATCACAAAAGCCACGATGGATTCAGAGGCCTGCTGGACAGATCACCGCCTGATACGATCCACGATGTCCATCAGACTCAAGAGGAAGAGGAGACTGCAAAAGAAGCTGAGCCGGCAGAGACTAAACCTTGAGACCCTGAACAAAACTGCCGCCCTGCAGCAGTTTCAGGCCTCTCTTGGAGAAAGCCTCAATCAGGAATACCCTGAGGACATTGACGAACACTGGAGCCTGCTCAAGTTTTCATCCTCGACACCTGCCGTGCCACTCTCGGGTACAAGGCCAGAAAGCATCAGGACTGGTTTGATGAGAACGACACGGAGATAGAACAGCTCATCTCCAAGAAAAGGGAAACCTTTCGTGTCTGGCAAAATGACATCACCTGCACAGCAAAGAGACAGGCTAACTCCAGAGCCAGGCTGACGTCCAGAGCCGGGTGAGACAGATTAAAAACTCCTGGTGGACAGAAAGGGCACTGGAAATCTAGAGTTTGTCAGACTCTGGTGACACCAGAGGCTTTTTCAGCGCTACTAAGGCTGTCTACGGCCCAAGCCATCGCGGCCAAAACCCCCTACGCTCTAAAGACGGGCAGGAGCTGTTGAAGGACAATGAGTCCATAAACAACCGGTGGAGAGAGCACTTTCAGGAACTCCTCAACCGTGACAGCACAACTCAGTCAGATTTCCTCAGTCACATCCCTCAGAGTCCCATCAGGGAAGACATGGGTGAACCTCCCACTTTAGCAGAGGTCCAAGATGCCATCAGGAGCCTGAAGAACAACAAGGCCTCTGGGCCAGATGGGATCCCAGCTGAGGTCCTAAAGGAAGGTGGAGTAGAGCTCCAGCGCCACCTCCATTCCTTCTTTCTGAAGGTCTGGGAAAAAGAAGTACTCCCCTCGGAGCACAGGGATGCTCTGATAGTGACCATTTTCAAGAAAGGGGACAAAGCGGATTGCGGAAACTATAGCGGCATCTCGCTCCTTTCAACAGTTGGCAAAGTACTTGCTCGTGTTCTGCCAATCGCCTACTGCCACTGTCTGAGGAAGTTCTCCCAGAATCGCAGTGCGGTTTTCGCCCATCTAGAGGCACTGCAGACATGATTTTACAGCACGCCAACTCTAGGAATAATGCCGTGAGCATAAACAGCCTTTGTTCATGGCTTTCATAGACCTGACAAAATCCTTCTGAAGTATGGTTGCCCGGATAAATACGTCAGAATACTGCGTTTATTACATGACGGAATGACAGCCACAGTGCTCAACAACAGCTCCTTGACTGAGCCTTTCACTGTAGAGACAGGGGTCAAACAGGGATGCATCATTGCACCCACCCTGTTTCTCTGTGTTCATTGCCGCCATACTCCACCTCATCAACGAAGAACTACCACACGGAATCCCAATTTGGTACAGAACTGATGGCAGGCTCTTCAACCTTAACAGGTTCAAAGCCAAACCAAGATCAGAACCACCACGGTCGTGGAGCTTCAGTATGCAGACGATAATGCCATTGCAGCACACTCTGCAGAAGACCTCCAGGGCATCCTGAACTCCTTCGCTAAGGCATACAGAGCCCTGGGTCTGACCGTGAACATCAAGAAGACCCAGGTGCTACATCAACCCCCACCCAACCAGCCATCTACTCCGCCCATCATAAATGTGGACAACACTGCACTTGAATATGTTCACCACTTCCCCTACCTCGGCTGCCTTCTCTCCTCCAAAGCGGACATTGACTCTGAGGTCAACCATCGCCTGAGCTGTGCCAGTGGAGCGTATGCCAGACTGCGGAAAAGAGTCTTTAAAGACAGAGACCTCCGGGTTGACACCAACCTCCTGGTTTACAAAGCTGTGGTTCTCCCCACCTTACTTTATGGGGCAGAATCATGGACAACCTACAGCAGGCAACTAAGAGCTCTTGAACAACACCACCAGAGAACCTTGAGGAAAATACTCAGGATCAAATGGGAGGACAGACGCACAAACATCAGCGTTCTGGAGGAAGCCAGGATACCGAGCATCACCACCTTAATAATGCAGCACCAACTCCGATGGACAGGACATCTCATCCGCATGGCTGACACCCGCCTCCCCAAACAGATGTTATACTCCCAGCTGGAGAGAGGTCCGCGAGCCCCGGGCGGGCAAAAGAAACGTTTTAAGGACAACCTCAAGACCAGTCTCAAGAAATTCCAAATAACATCTCAGGACTGGGAGCGCATCGCCTTGAACAGGAACTGCTGGAGGGTAGCGGTGCAAGAAGGGGCAGCACATCATGAAAAGGAACTCCGCCGTGTCCCAGAAACCAAACAACAACTCCGTAAGGAAAGACAAAAACAGGCTCCAGCACGACCACAACCCACCACCACTTTCCCCTGCCCACACTGCACAAAAATATGTGGATCCCGGATCGGCCTCTACGCCCACCTGCGGACCCCAAGTAGACGACCCTGAGAAGAAGACAGTCATACTCGTCCCGAGTGTCCGCCGATGATGGTGTGTGTGTGTGGTGTGGTGTGTTGTGTGTGTGTGTGTGTGTGTGTGCGTGTGTGTGTGTGTGGTGTGTGTGAGAGCGAGAGAGAGCGAGGAAAGAGTGCGAGAGAGAGAGAGAGGAGAGAGAGCGAGAGAGAGAGCGAGAGAGAGCGAGAGCGAGAGAGAACGCTCAACCGTAGCGTGCCGCCGACCGCCCAACTGCACCGCGCTGGTCGCATTATTGTGACAGAGCCGTCGCTGAAATTTAGAAAATATTTTTAAAGTTCTGATGTACTTTCTAAATTAAGTGGATCTCAGTGCGCAGGGAGCTAATTTGGTGCGGTCGGGCAACCGCAGCGCGCCGGGCGCTCACTGTCGCATTGCTTAAGAGCGCCTTTGTGTTTTAGGATGGCTTTACTGCTCCCACTTGCTTCTTTGGAGGCATGATTAGGGGTTAATACAATCCTCAAAGTAACGAAATTACAATAACGAACGGAGTCAGTCGGCATCCGGGCCGCGCGGTCGGGTTTTCTCGGGTCCTTTCGGCTCATCTTGCGAGGTTCAACCTCCGAATTTTGTTGGACAACCGAAGCAAAAAAATCTCGAATTGTTTTGTTCGAATTCCGATTTGTTCGAGAACCGGGACGTTCGGAAACCGAGGTTTGACTGTACTCCCAGACTTCCCTGCCACTTGTGCGCTGTACAGAAAGCCAATTATGGGACTAAATTGGAATAGCTGGTCTCTGGACACTGGAAAAACTGGTTTCAGATACCCAGCAATTGACACATTAGCAATTAAAAAAAAGAAGAAAAAAAAAAAAAAAGAATTCAAAACTTCTGGCTCCCACACCAGCATATGCCTGCCATGGTCTGGACCTTGTGGTTCCATAGTGTAATGGTTAGCACACTGGACTCTGAATCCACTGATCCGAGTTCAATTCTCAGTGGAACCTCAACCTTTTTGGGCATTTACCTATTCCTATCTATACTGCTTGTGAGCTGCTCTATAAAACCATATACGTAACTTCCATGAGTTAATGGCATGAGTTCCATAGGGTAGTGGTAAGTGCTCTGGACTCTCACCCCAGCGACCCGAGTTCAAGTCTCAGTGGAACCTCAACTATTTTGCATTTGCCTATTCCTATATATGCTTGTGAGCTGCTCCATAAAACCATATACATAACTTCCATGAAACAATGGTGTGGTTTCCATACTGTAGTGGTTAGTGCTCTGTACTCTCACCCCAGCGACCTGAGTTCAAGTCTCAGTGGAACCTCAACTATTTTGGCATTTACCTATTCCTATCTATACTGGCTTGTGAGCTGCTCCATAAAACCATATACGTAACTTCCATGAAATAATGTCGTGCGTTCCATAGTGTAGTGGTTAGTGCTCTGGATTCTCACCCCAGTGACCGGAGTTCAAGTCTCTATTTACCTATTCCTATGTGTATATACTATTTGCTTGTGAGCTGGTCCATAAAACCATATACGTAACTTCCATGACGTAATGCCGTGGGTTCATACTGTAGTGGTTTGTGCTGTGGACTCTCACCCCAGCGACTTGAGTTCAAGTCTCAGTGGAAACCTCAACTATTTTGGCATTTACCTATTCCCATGTATGCTATTTGCTTGTGAGCTGCTCTATAAAACCATATAGGTAACTTCCATGGATTAATAGTGTGGGTCCATACTGTAGTGGTTAGTACTCTAGACTCTCACCCCAGCGCCCTGCGTTCAAGTCTCAGTGGAACCTCAACTATTTTGGCATTTACCTATTCCTATTTATACTATTCCTATATCTGGCTTGTGAGCTGCTCCCATAAAACCATATACGTAACTTCCATGGAATATTGGTGTGCGTTCCATAGTGTAGTGGTTAATGCTCTGGTCTCTCACCCCAGTGACCTGAGTTCAAGTCTCAGTGGAACCTGAACTATTTTGACATTTACCTATTCCTATCTATGCCTATTTGCTTGTGAGCTGCTCCATAAAACCATATAGCTAACTTCCATGGATTAATGGTGTGGGTTACATACTCTAGTGGTTAGTGCTCTGGACTCTCACCCCAGCGACCAGAGTTCAAGTCTCAGTGGAAACCTCAAGTATTTTGGCATTTACCTATTCCTATCTATACTATTACTTGTGAGCTGCTCCATAAAAACCATATAGGTAACATCCATGAAGTAATGGCGGTGGGTTCTGTAGTGTAGTGGTTAGTGCTCTGTACTCTCACCCCAGCGACCTGAGTTCAAATCCCAGTGGGACCAAAAATATCTTATCTTATCTTATATTAAAATTTGCAACAGAGTTGCTCGTGTGCTCCCCATAAAACCATATACCATATGCTAGAGTTAGGGTTGTTAGGGCTAGGGCTAGGGTAAGGGTTAGGGTAAGGGCTAGGGTTAGAGCTAGGGTTGGGTTAGAGCTAGGGTTAGGGTTAGAGCTAGGGTTAGGGTTAGGAATAGGGTAAGAGCTAGGGTTAGGAATAGGGTAAGAGCTAGGGTTAGGATAGGGTTAGAGCTAGGGCTAGGGTTAGGGTTAGGGTAAGAGGTAGGGTTAAGGTTAGGGCTAGGGCTAGGGTTAGGGTAAGAGGTAGGGTTAAGGTTAGAGCTAGGGCTAGGGTTAGGACTCTCACCCCAGCGACCTGAGTTCAAGTCTCAATGGAAAAAAATGGCCAAAAAGAAAGGTGAGGGGTAAGAGCTAGGGTTAGGATTACGGTTAGGGTAAGAGCTAGGGTAAGGATTAGGTTAGGGTTAGAGCTAGGGTTAAGGTTCAGGCTAGGGTTAGGGTTAGAGCTTAGGGTTTCGGGTTAGGAATAGGGTAAGAGCTAGGGTTGGGTTAGAGCTAGGGTTAGAGCTAGGGCTAGGGTAGGAATAGGGTAAGAGGTAGGGTTGAGGTAGGATAGGGTAAGAGGTAGGGTTGAGGTAGGAATAGGGTTAGAGCTAGGGTTAGGAATAGGGTAAGAGGTAGGGTTAGGGTAAGAGGTAGGGTTAAGGTTAGAGCTAGGGCTAGGGTTAGGACTCTCACCCCAGCGACCTGAGTTCAAGTCTCAGTGGAAAAAAATGGCCAAAACGAAAGGTGAGGGTTAGAGCTAGGGTAAGAGCTAGGATTAGGGTTAGGGTTAGGTTTAAGGTTAGAGCTAGGGTTAGGGTTAGGAATAGGGTAAGAGCTAGGATTGGGTTAGAGCTAGGGTTAGGGTTAGGATTAGGGTAAGAGTTAGGGTTAGGGTTACAGTAGGGTTAGAGCTAGGGTTAGGGTTAGGAATAGGGTAAGAGCTAGGGTTAGAGCTAGGGTTAGGAATAGGGTAAGAGGTAGGGTTAAGGTTAGAGCTAGGGCTAGGGTTAGGGTTAGGAATAGGGTAAGAGGTAGGGTTAAGGTTAGAGCTAGGGCTAGGGTTAGGGTAAGAGGTAGGGTTAGAGCTAGGACTAGGGTTAGGACTCTCACCCCAGCGACCTGAGTTCAAGTCTCAGTGGAAGAAATGGGCCAAAAAAGAAAGGTGAGTTTGTAAAACTGCAGTTTAAGGTCAGTACTCGTTTTCAATATTGATTTTTATTTGATTTTTTTTTAATTCCACCACTTTAAATAGTCCATTACATTCATATCTGCTCCTGTCTAGTATTTACCAAAATCCAATTTGGTTCCAACAAGATTGGTTCTACAGGACATTATTGTAATAAATAACTCCTTATGAGCACAAGTGTAGATAGTTTTTTTCTCTCTTTAGTTTGCTGTTAGAAACTGTACCCTTGATCCGTGTGTTTGCTGTCCTAATAAGATAAGTTTAACATATTTTTTTCTGTACTTAAAAATCATCATTTCAGATGGGCTGATGCCAGAAGTCATAGAAGTGACCTCTTGTACCTTCACATCTCGTGGCCCAAGTAATGAAAAGTCTGCCAAAAAGTGAGGTGAGTTTGGGGAGTAATCCTTTTCAATATATACTTTATCATGGGTTGCTTTAAATTGTCCAATTGTTACTACTGTATCAGTATCTAATTATCCTCACATATGCTGCTTACTAAGATTTAGATGACCCAAGCAAGATATATTAAACACCACGACTTTTTTTCTTAGACATGTAAGGTCTAAAGTTTAGACCTTTATTCAATCATAGTTGAATTTTGTGATAAAATGAAAATTAACCATCCAAATTTATTCATATCATCTTTGTTTGTCTATGTGTAGCACGTTATCAAAGCAAATTCCCCATACATGTAAAACACTGTCTGAAAAAAGTTTTTTCAGATTTTTATTTTCCCTGATTTTGCAAACAACTTGTATCTGTTCTTAATGTTTGTCAGAGAAATGGTGCATCCCAATGTGCTGCCTGTGCAACCTCTGTAGGGGCCAGGAATTGCTTCATCTACCAGCAGTGACACTCTGGTCAAATGCAAAACTGCTTAAAAGTAGTCAAGAAAATGAGAGACCTCTTTCCCCCACCTCCAAACTGGGGCCATTCTAATATTGCCCTTTTGTGCATCTATTTTTAATTTTGTTAATATGAAAACAGCTGACACTGAAGACCACCGAGCAACTTAAATGACCGGATTAATATCCCAGATAATACTGATTTACTTATGTCTATTGTGGGCTCATCACCGTTGACAAAGATAGTTGACTTTTTAAAATATCTCATTTAAATTATTTTGTCGGACTATTGTACATAAAGTGAATGTATTCTTTATGCAGTCTTGTTCTAATTAAGTTGTCAACTAAAAAGTGCTCTTCTTATGCCCTTAGGTAAAGAAAAAGTTGTGAAAAGAAGCTGGACCCCAGAGGAATGTGCTGCAGTAAATAAACATTTAAGGAAGTATATATTGACAAATCAGGTTCCTGGTAAGTTTGACTGCGAGAGATGCATTGCTGCAGAACCACAAGCACTGAGTAACAGAGACTGGAAAGCTGTTAAGTACTTTGTCAAAAATAGAATAACCACCATGAGGAGAAAATATGAGTGAAAGAGCTTCCCTTAACAGAGGTAGAAACACATGGCTGGTCCTGTTTCACCATTTGTTCACTATTTGTCATGTGTGTATAGGTGGACCTCTTAAGGTTGAAATATTAAAAGCGAGCCCCATTTTAAATCTGTAATCTGTCTTGTATTTGACTCAACATAGTAATATTTATACTCTTTGGCGGCTCGGTGGTACACTGGTTAGCACGTCCGCTTCACAGTTAGGAAAGTGCGGGTTCGATTCCACCAACGGCTGTTGCATGTTGTTGATGATGTCTGTTGTGGGGTCAGGAAAACTAAGATGTGGAGTAACGGTTGGTTCTTTATTGGCAAGATCTTGGGTTGTTTAATGGCCGGTCAATGCACATGGCACTTCAGCAGATGTAACAACACTAGGTCAGGTCTCCAGGTCAGAAGGTTTTATACTGTCCGGAAAAGGCGGGAAAGCTTCACCTGAGCATTTGGTATCTATGTGTATTGGAGAGTCACTGCCCTGTGTGTGTGTGTGTGTGTGCGTGTGTGTGGTGTGTGTGTGTGTGTGTGTGTTGTGTGTGTGTGTGGTGTGTGTGTTCCATCAGCACACAGGGCGTGTGATGCGTCAGTGCAGTCGTGTTGGAGTCGTAGTGCCTGTAGTTTGTGCATGCTGCATGCTGCGTCTGCTTGCCACTTTTCTGGCTTTCAGCTACCGCCACCGGCTAGCCCTCTGTTTCCGGGGGTGAAAAGAGGAGCCGAGTGTATAAGCCGGTACACAGCCTCTCCATTGCCAAGACTTGCACACGCCTCCTCGTGGCCACACACGGCAACTGGCACCTTGTGGTCCCAGGCTAAGTTGTGCAGGATCCGGAGCAGCAGTGGGCCCCAGAGATGTGGCATGTAGGCCCACCGGTGTGTGGACACGCCCTACTGCCCATCAACCACTGTGGGTAAACAGCTCCAGCTATGGGTAAAATAGTGAAGACCTCAACGGTGGACCAGCGGAGGATGATAGCTGACCTAAGGGGTGGCGTCACAACGGCTGGGAAGGCGGATGAAGGCTGCAGCAGAAAAGGGTCACCAGTCGTCTTGGTCTCCTTGCCACTGGACTCTGACCCCGATCTGTCAAGGACAGTGTGGTGACTGTCTGTGCACCAGTCTCCCCACTTAAAACAAAGTCACGCACAGGCGTCTTTTTCAGGGAGTCCACCTTACATCCCGGATTAAAGTCCTGTGGCGACCAGTAAGTGGCAACGGGGGCAGGATTGTGAAGTCTGGAAGCCCCTAGTCACAAGCTGGCACATCAGGCGGTGGGATGTTAGATGACGGCAACAGTTCTTAGTGCTTATGCACCTACCCGCGTTTCCGATGAGGACAAAAAAGAGGCCTTATATGCCTGTCTGGATGAGGTATTGTCAAAAATCCCCAAGGAGGACAAGATTATTATATTGGGAGATTTCAATGCCAGAGTGGGCCGAGACCACCACCTCTGGAAGGGCACCATTGGAAAGGAAGGCATTGGAAACATCACTCCAATTGGGGTTTTGCTTCTTAGCAAAATGTGCTCAATACGACCTTACCATCACCAATACCATCTTTCGCCAGAAGAACAAACTCAATGGTTCATGGAGACACACCCTCGTTCTAAACAATGGCATCTTATTGACTATGTCATTGTCAGGGCCAGGGATCAGCGCGACGTGAGCATCACAAAAGCCATGATGGATTCAGAGGCCTGCTGGACAGATCACCGCCTGATACGATCCACGATGGTCCATCAGACTCAAGAGGAAGAGGAGACTGCAAAAGAAGCTGAGCCGGCAGAGACTAAACCTTGAGACCCTGAACAAAACTGCCGCCCTGCAGCAGTTTCAGGCCTCTCTTGGAGAAAGCCTCAATCAGGAATACCCTGAGGACATTGACGAACACTGGAGCCTGCTCAAGTCTTCCATCCTCGACACCTGCCGTGCCACTCTCGGGTACAAGGCCAGAAAGCATCAGGACTGGTTTGATGAGAACGACACGGAGATAGAACAGCTCATCTCCAAGAAAGGGAAACCTTTCGTGTCTGGCAAAATGACATCACCTGCACAGCAAAGAGACAGGCTAACTCCAGAGCCAAGGCTGACGTCCAGAGCCGGGTGAGACAGATTAAAAAACTCCTGGTGGACAGAAAGGGCACTGGAAATCTAGAGTTTGTCAGACTCTGGTGACACCAGAGGCTTTTTCAGCGCTACTAAGGCTGTCTACGGCCAAGCCATCGCGGCCAAAACCCCCTACGCTCTAAAGACGGCAGGAGCTGTTGAAGGACAATGAGTCCATAAACAACCGGTGGAGAGAGCACTTTCAGGAACTCCTCAACCGTGACAGCACAACTCAGTCAGATTTCCTCAGTCCACATCCTCAGAGTCCCATCAGGGAAGACATGGGTGAACCTCCCACTTTAGCAGAGGTCCAAGATGCCATCAGGAGCCTGAAGAACAACAAGGCCTCTGGGCCAGATGGGATCCCAGCTGAGGTCCTAAAGGAAGGTGGAGTAAGAGCTTCCAGCGCCACCTCCATTCCTTCTTTCTGAAGGTCTGGAAAAAGAAGTACTCCCTCGAGCACAGGGATGCTCTGATAGTGACCATTTTCAAGAAAGGGGACAAAGCGGATTGCGGAAACTATAGGGGCATCTCGCTCCTTTCAACAGTTGGCAAAGTACTTGCTCGTGTTCTTGCCAATCGCCTACTGCCACTGTCTGAGGAAGTTCTCCCAGAATCGCAGTGCGGTTTTCGGCCCATCTAGAGGCACTGCAGACAATGATTTTTACAGCACGCCAACTCTAGGAATAATGCCGTGAGCATAAACAGCCTTTGTTCATGGCTTTCATAGACCTGACAAAATCCTTCTGAAGTATGGTTGCCCGGATAAATACGTCAGAATACTGCGTTATTACATGACGGAATGACAGCCACAGTGCTCAACAACAGCTCCTTGACTGAGCCTTTCACTTGTAGAGACAGGGGTCAAACAGGGAGGCATCATTGCACCCACCCTGTTCTCTGTGTTCATTGCCGCCATACTCCACCTCATCAACGAAGAACTACCACACGGAATCCCAATTTGGTACAGAACTGATGGGAGGCTCTTCAACCTTAACAGGTTCAAAGCCAAAACCAAGATCAGAACCACCACGGTCGTGGAGCTTCAGTATGCAGACGATAATGCCATTGCAGCACACTCTGCAGAAGACCTCCAGGGCATCCTGAACTCCTTCGCTAAGGCATACAGAGCCCTGGGTCTGACCGTGAACATCAAGAAGACCCAGGTGCTACATCAACCCCCACCCAACCAGCCATCTACTCCGCCCATCATAAATGTGGACAACACTGCACTTGAATATGTTCACCACTTCCCCTACCTCGGCTGCCTTCTCTCCTCCAAAGCGGACATTGACTCTGAGGTCAACCATCGCCTGAGCTCTGCCAGTGGAGCGTATGCCAGACTGCGAAAAGAGTCTTTAAAGACAGAGACCTCCGGGTTGACACCAACCTCCTGGTTTACAAAGCTGTGGTTCTCCCCACCTTACTTTATGGGGCAGAATCATGGACAACCTACAGCAGGCAACTAAGAGCTCTTGAACAACACCACCAGAGAACCTTGAGGAAAATACTCAGGATCAAATGGGAGGACAGACGCACAAACATCAGCGTTCTGGAGGAAGCCAGGATACCGAGCATCACCACCTTAATAATGCAGCACCAACTCCGATTGACAGGACATCTCATCCGCATGGCTGACACCCGCCTCCCCAAACAGATGTTATACTCCCAGCTGGAGAAGGTCCGCGAGCCCCGGGCGGCAAAAGAAACGTATAGTATATTACATAGGAATAGGTAAATGCCAAAATAGTTGATGTTCCACTTAGACTTGAACTCCGGTCACTGGGTGGGAATCCAGAGCACTAACCACTACACTATGGAACGCACGACATTATTTCATGGAAGTTACGTATATGGTTTTATGGAGCAGCTCACAAGCCAGTATAGATAGGAATAGGTAAATGCCAAAATAGTTGAGGTTCCACTGAGACTTGAACTCAGGTCGCTGGGGTGAGAGTACAGAGCACTAACCACTACAGTATGGAAACCACACCATTGTTTCATGGAAGTTATGTATATGGTTTTATGGAGCAGCTCACAAGCATATATATAGGAATAGGCAAATGCCAATATAGTTGAGGTTCCACTGAGACTTGAACTCGGGTCACTGGGGTGAGAGTCCAGAGCACTTACCACTACACTATGGAACTCATGCCATTAATTCATGGAAGTTACGTATATGGTTTTATAGAGCAGCTCACAATCAGTATAGATAGGAATAGGTAAATGCCAAAAAGGTTGAGGTTCCACTGAGACTTGAACTCGGATCAGTGGATTCAGAGTCCAGTGTGCTAACCATTACACTATGGAACCACAAGGTCCAGACCATGGCAGGCATATGCTGGTGTGGGAGCCAGAAGTTTTGAATTCTTTTTTTTTTTTTTTTCTTCTTTTTTTTTAATTGCTAATGGTCAATTGCTGGTATCTGAAACCAGTTTTTCCAGTGTCCAGAGACCAGCTATTCCAATTTAGTCCCATAATTGGCTTTCTGTACAGCGCACAAGTGGCAGGGAAGTCTGGGAGTACAGTCAAACCTCGGTTTCCGAACGTCCCGGTTCTCGAACAAATCGGAATTCGAACAAAAATTCTAAATTTCAGCGACGGCTCTGTCACAATAATGCGACCAGCGCGGTGCAGTTGGGCGGTCGGCGGCACGCTACGGTTGAGCGTTCTCTCTCGCTCTCTCTCTCGCTCTCTCTCGCTCTCTCTCTCTCTCTCTCTCTCTCTCTCTCTCTCGCACTCTTCTCGCTCTCTCTCGCTCTCACACACACACACACACACACGCACACACACACACACACACACACACCATCATCGGCGGACACTCGGGAGTATGACTGTCTTCTTCTCAGGGTCGTCTACTTGTGGGTCCGCAGTGGGCGTAGAGGCCGATCCGGGATCCACATATTTTGTGCAGTGTGGGCAGGGGAAAGTGGTGGTGGGTTGTGGTCGTGCTGGAGCCTGTTTTTGTCTTTCCTTACGGAGTTGTTGTTTGGTTTCTGGGACACGGCGGAGTTCCTTTTCATGATGTGCTGCCCCTTCTTGCACCGCTACCCTCCAGCAGTTCCTGTTCAAGGCGATGCGCTCCCAGTCCTGAGATGTTATTTGGAATTTCTTGAGACTGGTCTTGAGGTTGTCCTTAAAACGTTTCTTTTGCCCGCCCGGGGCTCGCGGTGATGGTAAGGTCGTATTGAGCACATTTGCTAAGAAGCAAAACCCCATTGGAGTTGATGTTTCCAATGCCTTCCTTTCCAATGGTGCCCTTCCAGAGGTGGTGGTCTCGGCCCACTCTGGCATTGAAATCTCCCAATATAATAATCTTGTCCTCCTTGGGGATTTTTGACAATACCTCATCCAGACAGGCATATAAGGCCTCTTTTTTGTCCTCATCGGAAACGAGGGTAGGTGCATAAGCACTAAGAACTGTTGCCGTCATCTAACATCCACCGCCTGATGTGCCAGCTTGTGACTAGGGGCTTCCAGACTTCACAATCCTGCCCCCGTTGCCACTTACTGGTCGCCACAGGACTTTAATCCGGGATGTAAGGTGGACTCCCTGAAAAGACGCCTGTGCGTGACTTTGTTTAAAGTGGGAGACTGGTGCACAGACAGTCACCACACTGTCCTTGACAGATCGGGGTCAGAGTCCAGTGGCAAGGAGACCCAGACGACTGGGACCCTTTTCTGCTGCAGCCTTCATCCGCCTTCCCAGCCGTTGTGAACGCCACCCCGTAGGT
>NW_023590197.1:0-50029 GCF_901709675.1 Syngnathus acus
AGTGGGAAGCTGCCTTTGCGGTGGCGACGAGGTGGGCCAGACGGAATTTTCCGCGGCTCTCGCAGGACACTTTGGACTATGTTGCGGGGCAGGTCAGGGCAAGCACGGTGGATCTATCTCCTGCTTCGCCGAGCCCGACTTCTCCTCCAACACCAGGTCCGGACCCGGGGCCCGGGACTCCATTGACGAAGCCCGTGACTCTGTTGACGCCGATTCAGACCCGGTCGTCGCCGGCACCAAGTCAGGTTCCGGTACCCGTGGCTCTGTTGGCGCCGGTCCTGGCCCAGACTTCACCGACACCAAGTTTGGTTTCGGGGCTGGATGATGCAGTGGAGGATGAGGACAATGGTGTGGTGTTACCACCGCCGTTTCCGAGTCAGCCGCTGGAGTCTCCCCGGCCCCCGGGCAAGGTCAGAGTGGAATCAATACCACCTGGACGCCGGAAAGCGCGAAACCCCCATGGTCAAGGGACCAACCAAATCACGTGCGAGTGGCTTATTGTGGGTGACTCCAATGTGGGCCAAATGCCGGCCCCTACAGGCCACAAAATACAAATGATTAGTATACCGGAGGGCATATTTCGGCACGGCCATACTTACCTGGACAATGCTCGGGTGAATCACGACCTAAGTATGGATGTCATTGTCTTGGCGTTTGGCATTTATGACAGGGCCAACAAGCCTAAGGAGACGACCATTAAGTCGATCCAGAGGATGCTTAAGTCCCTCGATGACAAGTTCCCTTTAGCGGTCGTCGTCATCCCTCACATCCACTATTCGGACCTCCTGCCGGACTGTGAAAAGGAGAACCTCAACGTGGTCAACGACTGGGTCAAACAACGTGAGGATGTTGCACAGCTTCCCCAGCTACCACACGGGCAGTTCCGGGTCCAACGGGACCAGCTCCAATGGACGGCTGATACCGCGGTCAGGATGATGGCCCTCTGGGAGTCAAGCCTTCATAATCTCCTTTGTGGTGGAGACTATTGTGGTGATGATTTTTGGGTGGACCCCTAGTCCGATCCTTTCCCCCGTTCCTGTCCACACCCTCATCCTATCCTAACCCTAACCCTAACCCTAACCCCAACCCTAACCCTAACCCTAATCCTAACCCTAACCCTAACCCTAACCCCAACCCTAACCCTAACCCTAATCCAATTCCCTGTATACGTCCCACTAGGAACAGAAATTCCAAACAGCAGGCTCAATTAACGTAATTAGGATAAATTTATTTAAATTGATTTGGACCCACATACCTTATTAAAATTTATTCGGACCCACTTACCTTGGATACCTACCTTGGATACTTACCTCGAATTGGTGCCACGCCTCTGGTCCCCGGACCACGCCCACCTAAAAAAATCACAAAACAAAATCACAAAAAGCAAAAAATCAACAAATTATGCATGTATGTAAATACCTACCTGCATAATCCACTCACCTGTAGTCCACGCCTCTGGTCCCCGGACCACGCCCACTAAAACATCACAAAAGATAAAAAATCACAAAAGCTAAAAAATCACAAAAGACAAAAAGTCAATATATAATAAAGAAAATTTTTTAATAAAATAAATATATAAGTAAACAAAACAAAAAACAAGACAACACAATATTCAAATTCTACTTCATAACAACAAATTGTTAATAGAACACATTCAATAAGGCATAAACCAGTATCGTTTCCAGAAAGAAAAAAGTCAAAAACCAGTTTTATTTCCAAAAAGAAAAGAAGTCAAAAACGAAAACATAAATTTGAAATTAGAAACTCGAACCGAACAGAGAGTATAAATAGACGTGCAGACGCTCAGTGCGTTGAGGGAGAGCAAAGGGTGAACAACTCAGCAGTAATTGCATACAATAAAATTCAGCAATTTTTCATCATTTTTTGTTTGTGTGCCAGACCTGAGGAAGGCCCTAGCGGCCGAAACGTTGTCAGGGCACACTTTCATTATATATTGGCCATTCTAAATCTAAAAAAAGATATTTTTATCAAAAACTGCTTTAATAAAAACAATTCTGTTCAGAAAAAAATACCTTTATTACATATATAAATAATTACATATATAACAAAGGCAAAATCCTAATTATGGAGCAAGGTTGGACCACGGTCCACTATGGCCGACGCCGCCGCTTTGCTCACCAGAACCCTGGGCTGGAGGCTGGGAGGTGTGCTGGACGGATGGACCGTGCTTTTGCCCCTCCTTCCTATGGGAGGCGGGGCTCCTACCACAATCCTAACCAGCCAGTGCCTCCTCCGGTGCCCCCCGGCCACTCCGGCTTCAGGGTTCGCTCGTATGCTACGGTGGTTCGCCAAGGTCGTGGACCGCCTCCTGGTGTGCATTCCACCCAAGGTGAGGCTCCGGCCAATAGGTGGCGACAAACCGATGCCCATTTTGGCCTCCTAGTCCGAAAGTTGCACAGCATCATTAAAGTGACCCATCATCTGCGGAATGTAGACCCCGAGAGAGGAGCCCCGCAACCGCGAATGATTGCAAGAATGGTGGAGGTTTTGTCGACCATGGTCAGGCCAGCATTCCCTACCGGGGGTGCGTTGGACCTGATCATGGGCAATGCTCAGAATTGGGGTCACACAACATGCCAGATTCTGACCGAACATTACTTGGCCTGCCTGGCCCAATATTTGAATGACCTGCAGGTACTCATTACCCCAGAGTGGGAAGCTGCCTTTGCGGTGGCGACGAGGTGGGCCAGACGGAATTTTCCGCGGCTCTCGCAGGACACTTTGGACTATGTTGCGGGGCAGGTCAGGGCAAGCACGGTGGATCTATCTCCTGCTTCGCCGAGCCCGACTTCTCCTCCAACACCAGGTCCGGACCCGGGGCCCGGGACTCCATTGACGAAGCCCGTGACTCTGTTGACGCCGATGCAGACCCGATCGTCGCCGGCACCAAGTCAGGTTCCGGTGCCCGTGGCTCTGTTGGCGCCGGTCCTGGCCCAGACTTCACCGACACCAAGTTTGGTTTCGGGGCTGGATGATGCAGTGGAGGATGAGGACAATGGTGTGGTGTTACCACCGCCGTTTCCGAGTCAGCCGCTGGAGTCTCCCCGGCCCCCGGGCAAGGTCAGAGTGGAATCAATACCACCTGGACGCCGGAAAGCGCGAAACCCCCATGGTCAAGGGACCAACCAAATCACGTGCGAGTGGCTTATTGTGGGTGACTCCAATGTGGGCCAAATGCCGGCCCCTACAGGCCACAAAATGCAAATGATTAGTATACCGGAGGGCATATTTCGGCACGGCCATACTTACCTGGACAATGCTCGGGTGAATCACGACCTATGTATGGATGTCATTGTCTTGGCGTTTGGCATTTATGACAGGGCCAACAAGCCTAAGGAGACGACCATTAAGTCGATCCAGAGGATGCTTAAGTTCCTCGATGACAAGTTCCCTTTAGCGGTCGTCGTCATCCCTCACATCCACTATTCGGACCTCCTGCCGGACTGTGAAAAGGAGAACCTCAACGTGGTCAACGACTGGGTCAAACAACGTGAGGATGTTGCACAGCTTCCCCAGCTACCACACGGGCAGTTCCGGGTCCAACGGGACCAGCTCCAATGGACGGCTGATACCGCGGTCAGGATGATGGCCCTCTGGGAGTCAAGCCTTCATAATCTCCTTTGTGGTGGAGACTATTGTGGTGATGATTTTTGGGTGGACCCCTAGTCCGATCCTTTCCCCCGTTCCTGTCCACACCCTCATCCTATCCTAACCCTAACCCTAACCCTAACCCCAACCCTAACCCTAACCCTAACCCTAACCCTAACCCTAACCCTAACCCCAACCCTAACCCTAACCCTAATCCAATTCCCTGTATACGTCCCACTAGGAACAGAAATTCCAAACAGCAGGCTCAATTAACGTAATTAGGATAAATTTATTTAAATTGATTTGGACCCACATACCTTATTAAAATTTATTCGGACCCACTTACCTTGGATACCTACCTTGGATACTTACCTCGAATTGGTGCCACGCCTCTGGTCCCCGGACCACGCCCACCTAAAAAAATCACAAAACAAAATCACAAAAAGCAAAAAATCAACAAATTATGCATGTATGTAAATACCTACCTGCATAATCCACTCACCTGTAGTCCACGCCTCTGGTCCCCGGACCACGCCCACTAAAACATCACAAAAGATAAAAAATCACAAAAGCTAAAAAATCACAAAAGACAAAAAGTCAATATATAATAAAGAAAATTTTTTAATAAAATAAATATATAAGTAAACAAAACAAAAAACAAGACAACACAATATTCAAATTCTACTTCATAACAACAAATTGTTAATAGAACACATTCAATAAGGCATAAACCAGTATCGTTTCCAGAAAGAAAAAAGTCAAAAACCAGTTTTATTTCCAAAAAGAAAAGAAGTCAAAAACGAAAACATAAATTTGAAATTAGAAACTCGAACCGAACAGAGAGTATAAATAGACGTGCAGACGCTCAGTGCGTTGAGGGAGAGCAAAGGGTGAACAACTCAGCAGTAATTGCATACAATAAAATTCAGCAATTTTTCATCATTTTTTGTTTGTGTGCCAGACCTGAGGAAGGCCCTAGCGGCCGAAACGTTGTCAGGGCACACTTTCATTATATATTGGCCATTCTAAATCTAAAAAAAGATATTTTTATCAAAAACTGCTTTAATAAAAACAATTCTGTTCAGAAAAAAATACCTTTATTACATATATAAATAATTACATATATAACAAAGGCAAAATCCTAATTATGGAGCAAGGTTGGACCACGGTCCACTATGGCCGACGCCGCCGCTTTGCTCACCAGAACCCTGGGCTGGAGGCTGGGAGGTGTGCTGGACGGATGGACCGTGCTTTTGCCCCTCCTTCCTATGGGAGGCGGGGCTCCTACCACAATCCTAACCAGCCAGTGCCTCCTCCGGTGCCCCCCGGCCACTCCGGCTTCAGGGTTCGCTCGTATGCTACGGTGGTTCGCCAAGGTCGTGGACCGCCTCCTGGTGTGCATTCCACCCAAGGTGAGGCTCCGGCCAATAGGTGGCGACAAACCGATGCCCATTTTGGCCTCCTAGTCCGAAAGTTGCACAGCATCATTAAAGTGACCCATCATCTGCGGAATGTAGACCCCGAGAGAGGAGCCCCGCAACCGCGAATGATTGCAAGAATGGTGGAGGTTTTGTCGACCATGGTCAGGCCAGCATTCCCTACCGGGGGTGCGTTGGACCTGATCATGGGCAATGCTCAGAATTGGGGTCACACAACATGCCAGATTCTGACCGAACATTACTTGGCCTGCCTGGCCCAATATTTGAATGACCTGCAGGTACTCATTACCCCAGAGTGGGAAGCTGCCTTTGCGGTGGCGACGAGGTGGGCCAGACGGAATTTTCCGCGGCTCTCGCAGGACACTTTGGACTATGTTGCGGGGCAGGTCAGGGCAAGCACGGTGGATCTATCTCCTGCTTCGCCGAGCCCGACTTCTCCTCCAACACCAGGTCCGGACCCGGGGCCCGGGACTCCATTGACGAAGCCCGTGACTCTGTTGACGCCGATGCAGACCCGATCGTCGCCGGCACCAAGTCAGGTTCCGGTGCCCGTGGCTCTGTTGGCGCCGGTCCTGGCCCAGACTTCACCGACACCAAGTTTGGTTTCGGGGCTGGATGATGCAGTGGAGGATGAGGACAATGGTGTGGTGTTACCACCGCCGTTTCCGAGTCAGCCGCTGGAGTCTCCCCGGCCCCCGGGCAAGGTCAGAGTGGAATCAATACCACCTGGACGCCGGAAAGCGCGAAACCCCCATGGTCAAGGGACCAACCAAATCACGTGCGAGTGGCTTATTGTGGGTGACTCCAATGTGGGCCAAATGCCGGCCCCTACAGGCCACAAAATGCAAATGATTAGTATACCGGAGGGCATATTTCGGCACGGCCATACTTACCTGGACAATGCTCGGGTGAATCACGACCTATGTATGGATGTCATTGTCTTGGCGTTTGGCATTTATGACAGGGCCAACAAGCCTAAGGAGACGACCATTAAGTCGATCCAGAGGATGCTTAAGTTCCTCGATGACAAGTTCCCTTTAGCGGTCGTCGTCATCCCTCACATCCACTATTCGGACCTCCTGCCGGACTGTGAAAAGGAGAACCTCAACGTGGTCAACGACTGGGTCAAACAACGTGAGGATGTTGCACAGCTTCCCCAGCTACCACACGGGCAGTTCCGGGTCCAACGGGACCAGCTCCAATGGACGGCTGATACCGCGGTCAGGATGATGGCCCTCTGGGAGTCAAGCCTTCATAATCTCCTTTGTGGTGGAGACTATTGTGGTGATGATTTTTGGGTGGACCCCTAGTCCGATCCTTTCCCCCGTTCCTGTCCACACCCTCATCCTATCCTAACCCTAACCCTAACCCTAACCCCAACCCTAACCCTAACCCTAATCCTAACCCTAACCCTAACCCTAACCCTAACCCTAACCCTAACCCTAATCCAATTCCCTGTATACGTCCCACTAGGAACAGAAATTCCAAACAGCAGGCTCAATTAACGTAATTAGGATAAATTTATTTAAATTGATTTGGACCCACATACCTTATTAAAATTTATTCGGACCCACTTACCTTGGATACCTACCTTGGATACTTACCTCGAATTGGTGCCACGCCTCTGGTCCCCGGACCACGCCCACCTAAAAAAATCACAAAACAAAATCACAAAAAGCAAAAAATCAACAAATTATGCATGTATGTAAATACCTACCTGCATAATCCACTCACCTGTAGTCCACGCCTCTGGTCCCCGGACCACGCCCACTAAAACATCACAAAAGATAAAAAATCACAAAAGCTAAAAAATCACAAAAGACAAAAAGTCAATATATAATAAAGAAAATTTTTTAATAAAATAAATATATAAGTAAACAAAACAAAAAACAAGACAACACAATATTCAAATTCTACTTCATAACAACAAATTGTTAATAGAACACATTCAATAAGGCATAAACCAGTATCGTTTCCAGAAAGAAAAAAGTCAAAAACCAGTTTTATTTCCAAAAAGAAAAGAAGTCAAAAACGAAAACATAAATTTGAAATTAGAAACTCGAACCGAACAGAGAGTATAAATAGACGTGCAGACGCTCAGTGCGTTGAGGGAGAGCAAAGGGTGAACAACTCAGCAGTAATTGCATACAATAAAATTCAGCAATTTTTCATCATTTTTTTGTTTGTGTGCCAGACCTGAGGAAGGCCCTAGCGGCCGAAACGTTGTCAGGGCACACTTTCATTATATATTGGCCATTCTAAATCTAAAAAAAGATATTTTTATCAAAAACTGCTTTAATAAAAACAATTCTGTTCAGAAAAAAATACCTTTATTACATATATAAATAATTACATATATAACAAAGGCAAAATCCTAATTATGGAGCAAGGTTGGACCACGGTCCACTATGGCCGACGCCGCCGCTTTGCTCACCAGAACCCTGGGCTGGAGGCTGGGAGGTGTGCTGGACGGATGGACCGTGCTTTTGCCCCTCCTTCCTATGGGAGGCGGGGCTCCTACCACAACCCTAACCCTAACCCTAACCCTAACCCTAACCCTAACCCTAACCCTAACCCTAACCCTAACCTAGCCCTAATCCTAACCTAACCCCCAACCCTGACCCTAACCCTAACCCTAACCCTAACCCTAATCCTAACCCTAACCCTAACCCTAACCTGACCCCATTTCCAAATATGACAAAAACGTCAATTTACAAGTTAAATTTTGAAAATAAACAAGTCAAAAATTTGAACAGAAAATACAAGAATATACAAGTCAGAAATTTGAACATAATCACAAAATTGAACGTAAACAATTGCAAAAAAGCATTATTCAAAACCAAAAAGGAATTAGAAGTGAATACTTACCGTAACTAAAAACATAGTACTCACCAAAAATACTTACCTATGCCGGTGATCGCAAATCCACGCCCAATCGGTGCCTGCAAATAAAACAAAAGTTTACCAAGCCAAATAAAGAAAAGGAAAATCACTTTCATAAAACAAGCGCAGTTCGCTATAAAAGGGCCGTTCGGAGCAGGAAGCTCTCAGTCTCGATGCGGCCATGGAGGAGGAAGCAGCTCCCCATGCTATTAAACTAAACCAAATTTAGGGACAATTCCTGTGTGCCAGACCTGAGGAAGGCACAAAAGATGCCGAAACGTTGTCGATGGTCACACAGATGAACAGAATGGAGCGCAAAATGACGCCAGTAGAAACTAATTGGAAGCAAATAATGAATTACCCACGCTCTACCCAGATAGGAGAGCGCATGGATGCCGCACAGAGCAAGATGCTCTCGCTCCACCCAAATAGGGGAGTCGAATGATTGTGCGAGGTACGTATATAGGGTTGAACGCAAACGCAGCTGTCAATCAATCATGCCAAATCGAGACTCATTTATTATTTATATAACAAAGGCGACCGGATAGGGAAAGTACAATCAGAAACAAACATACAATAAGCACAAACATGTGTTCAAGGTCGAAAAAGATCTTTATTAAGCCCAAATTGGTCCTGGCCAGCATGGCTGGCGCGGCCGCAGCGGGCAGGATGCTCTGGGGCTGGTTGTGGGGTGCGGGCCAGGATGGTAGGACCGTGCATTTGCTCCTCTCCTTCGGGGGAGGAACTCCATACCATCACCCTAACTCGCCTGTGCCACCTCCTTTGCCGCCCCCACGTTTCCGGTTTCCGTTGGGCTCCTGCTACGTTTGTGTGCTGTCCCCTACACTGGTCCTATCCCAGCCCTAATCCTAACCTAGCCCTAATCCTAACCTAACCCCCAACCCTGACCCTAACCCTAACCCTAACCCTAACCCTAACCCTAACCCTAACCCTAACCCTAACCTGACCCCATTTCCAAATATGACAAAAACGTCAATTTACAAGTTAAATTTTGAAAATAAACAAGTCAAAAATTTGAACAGAAAATACAAGAATATACAAGTCAGAAATTTGAACATAATCACAAAATTGAACGTAAACAATTGCAAAAAAGCATTATTCAAAACCAAAAAGGAATTAGAAGTGAATACTTACCGTAACTAAAAACATAGTACTCACCAAAAATACTTACCTATGCCGGAGATCGCAAGTCCACGCCCAATCGGTGCCTGCAAATAAAACAAAAAGTTACCAAGCCAAATCATGAAAAGGAAAATCACTTTCATTAAACAAGCGCAGTTCGCTATAAAAGGGCCGTTCGGAGCAGGAAGCTCTCAGTCTCGATGCGGCCATGGAGGAGGAAACAGCTCCCCATGCAATTAAACTAATCCAAATTTAGGGACAAATCCTGTGTGCCAGACCTGAGGAAGGCACAAAAGATGCCGAAACGTTGTCGATGGTCACACAGATGAACAAAATGGAGCGCAAAATGACGCCAGTAGAAACTAATTGGAAGCAAATAATGAATTACCCACGCTCTACCCAGATAGGAGAGCGCATGGATGCCGCACAGAGCAAGATGCTCTCGCTCCACCCAAATAGGGGAGTCGAATGATTGTGCGAGGTACGTATATAGGGTTGAACGCAAACGCAGCTGTCAATCAATCATGCCAAATCGAGACTCATTTATTATTTATATAACAAAGGCGACCGGATAGGGAAAGTACAATCAGAAACAAACATACAATAAGCACAAACATGTGTTCAAGGTCGAAAAAGATCTTTATTAAGCCCAAATTGGTCCTGGCCAGCATGGCTGGCGCGGCCGCAGCGGGCAGGATGCTCTGGGGCTGGTTGTGGGGTGCGGGCCAGGATGGTAGGACCGTGCATTTGCTCCTCTCCTTCGGGGGAGGAACTCCATACCATCACCCTAACTCGCCTGTGCCACCTCCTTTGCCGCCCCCACGTTTCCGGTTTCCGTTGGGCTCCTGCTACGTTTGTGTGCTGTCCCCTACACTGGTCCTATCCCAGCCCTAATCCTAACCTAGCCCTAATCCTAACCTAACCCCCAACCCTGACCCTAACCCTAACCCTAACCCTAACCCTAACCCTAACCCTAACCCTAACCCTAACCTGACCCCATTTCCAAATATGACAAAAACGTCAATTTACAAGTTAAATTTTGAAAATAAACAAGTCAAAAATTTGAACAGAAAATACAAGAATATACAAGTCAGAAATTTGAACATAATCACAAAATTGAACGTAAACAATTGCAAAAAAGCATTATTCAAAACCAAAAAGGAATTAGAAGTGAATACTTACCGTAACTAAAAACATAGTACTCACCAAAAATACTTACCTATGCCGGTGATCGCAAATCCACGCCCAATCGGTGCCTGCAAATAAAACAAAAGTTTACCAAGCCAAATAAAGAAAAGGAAAATCACTTTCATAAAACAAGCGCAGTTCGCTATAAAAGGGCCGTTCGGAGCAGGAAGCTCTCAGTCTCGATGCGGCCATGGAGGAGGAAGCAGCTCCCCATGCTATTAAACTAAACCAAATTTAGGGACAATTCCTGTGTGCCAGACCTGAGGAAGGCACAAAAGATGCCGAAACGTTGTCGATGGTCACACAGATGAACAAAATGGAGCGCAAAATGACGCCAGTAGAAACTAATTGGAAGCAAATAATGAATTACCCACGCTCTACCCAGATAGGAGAGCGCATGGATGCCGCACAGAGCAAGATGCTCTCGCTCCACCCAAATAGGGGAGTCGAATGATTGTGCGAGGTACGTATATAGGGTTGAACGCAAACGCAGCTGTCAATCAATCATGCCAAATCGAGACTCATTTATTATTTATATAACAAAGGCGACCGGATAGGGAAAGTACAATCAGAAACAAACATACAATAAGCACAAACATGTGTTCAAGGTCGAAAAAGATCTTTATTAAGCCCAAATTGGTCCTGGCCAGCATGGCTGGCGCGGCCGCAGCGGGCAGGATGCTCTGGGGCTGGTTGTGGGGTGCGGGCCAGGATGGTAGGACCGTGCATTTGCTCCTCTCCTTCGGGGGAGGAACTCCATACCATCACCCTAACTCGCCTGTGCCACCTCCTTTGCCGCCCCCACGTTTCCGGTTTCCGTTGGGCTCCTGCTACGTTTGTGTGCTGTCCCCTACACTGGTCCTATCCCAGCCCTAATCCTAACCTAGCCCTAATCCTAACCTAACCCCCAACCCTGACCCTAACCCTAACCCTAACCCTAACCCTAACCCTAACCCTAACCCTAACCCTAACCTGACCCCATTTCCAAATATGACAAAAACGTCAATTTACAAGTTAAATTTTGAAAATAAACAAGTCAAAAATTTGAACAGAAAATACAAGAATATACAAGTCAGAAATTTGAACATAATCACAAAATTGAACGTAAACAATTGCAAAAAAGCATTATTCAAAACCAAAAAGGAATTAGAAGTGAATACTTACCGTAACTAAAAACATAGTACTCACCAAAAATACTTACCTATGCCGGTGATCGCAAATCCACGCCCAATCGGTGCCTGCAAATAAAACAAAAGTTTACCAAGCCAAATAAAGAAAAGGAAAATCACTTTCATAAAACAAGCGCAGTTCGCTATAAAAGGGCCGTTCGGAGCAGGAAGCTCTCAGTCTCGATGCGGCCATGGAGGAGGAAGCAGCTCCCCATGCTATTAAACTAAACCAAATTTAGGGACAATTCCTGTGTGCCAGACCTGAGGAAGGCACAAAAGATGCCGAAACGTTGTCGATGGTCACACAGATGAACAAAATGGAGCGCAAAATGACGCCAGTAGAAACTAATTGGAAGCAAATAATGAATTACCCACGCTCTACCCAGATAGGAGAGCGCATGGATGCCGCACAGAGCAAGATGCTCTCGCTCCACCCAAATAGGGGAGTCGAATGATTGTGCGAGGTACGTATATAGGGTTGAACGCAAACGCAGCTGTCAATCAATCATGCCAAATCGAGACTCATTTATTATTTATATAACAAAGGCGACCGGATAGGGAAAGTACAATCAGAAACAAACATACAATAAGCACAAACATGTGTTCAAGGTCGAAAAAGATCTTTATTAAGCCCAAATTGGTCCTGGCCAGCATGGCTGGCGCGGCCGCAGCGGGCAGGATGCTCTGGGGCTGGTTGTGGGGTGCGGGCCAGGATGGTAGGACCGTGCATTTGCTCCTCTCCTTCGGGGGAGGAACTCCATACCATCACCCTAACTCGCCTGTGCCACCTCCTTTGCCGCCCCCACGTTTCCGGTTTCCGTTGGGCTCCTGCTACGTTTGTGTGCTGTCCCCTACACTGGTCCTATCCCAGCCCTAATCCTAACCTAGCCCTAATCCTAACCTAACCCCCAACCCTGACCCTAACCCTAACCCTAACCCTAACCCTAATCCTAACCCTAACCCTAACCCTAACCTGACCCCATTTCCAAATATGACAAAAACGTCAATTTACAAGTTAAATTTTGAAAATAAACAAGTCAAAAATTTGAACAGAAAATACAAGAATATACAAGTCAGAAATTTGAACATAATCACAAAATTGAACGTAAACAATTGCAAAAAAGCATTATTCAAAACCAAAAAGGAATTAGAAGTGAATACTTACCGTAACTAAAAACATAGTACTCACCAAAAATACTTACCTATGCCGGTGATCGCAAATCCACGCCCAATCGGTGCCTGCAAATAAAACAAAAGTTTACCAAGCCAAATAAAGAAAAGGAAAATCACTTTCATAAAACAAGCGCAGTTCGCTATAAAAGGGCCGTTCGGAGCAGGAAGCTCTCAGTCTCGATGCGGCCATGGAGGAGGAAGCAGCTCCCCATGCTATTAAACTAAACCAAATTTAGGGACAATTCCTGTGTGCCAGACCTGAGGAAGGCACAAAAGATGCCGAAACGTTGTCGATGGTCACACAGATGAACAAAATGGAGCGCAAAATGACGCCAGTAGAAACTAATTGGAAGCAAATAATGAATTACCCACGCTCTACCCAGATAGGAGAGCGCATGGATGCCGCACAGAGCAAGATGCTCTCGCTCCACCCAAATAGGGGAGTCGAATGATTGTGCGAGGTACGTATATAGGGTTGAACGCAAACGCAGCTGTCAATCAATCATGCCAAATCGAGACTCATTTATTATTTATATAACAAAGGCGACCGGATAGGGAAAGTACAATCAGAAACAAACATACAATAAGCACAAACATGTGTTCAAGGTCGAAAAAGATCTTTATTAAGCCCAAATTGGTCCTGGCCAGCATGGCTGGCGCGGCCGCAGCGGGCAGGATGCTCTGGGGCTGGTTGTGGGGTGCGGGCCAGGATGGTAGGACCGTGCATTTGCTCCTCTCCTTCGGGGGAGGAACTCCATACCATCACCCTAACTCGCCTGTGCCACCTCCTTTGCCGCCCCCACGTTTCCGGTTTCCGTTGGGCTCCTGCTACGTTTGTGTGCTGTCCCCTACACTGGTCCTATCCCAGCCCTAATCCTAACCTAGCCCTAATCCTAACCTAACCCCCAACCCTGACCCTAACCCTAACCCTAACCCTAACCCTAACCCTAACCCTAACCCTAACCCTAACCTGACCCCATTTCCAAATATGACAAAAACGTCAATTTACAAGTTAAATTTTGAAAATAAACAAGTCAAAAATTTGAACAGAAAATACAAGAATATACAAGTCAGAAATTTGAACATAATCACAAAATTGAACGTAAACAATTGCAAAAAAGCATTATTCAAAACCAAAAAGGAATTAGAAGTGAATACTTACCGTAACTAAAAACATAGTACTCACCAAAAATACTTACCTATGCCGGTGATCGCAAATCCACGCCCAATCGGTGCCTGCAAATAAAACAAAAGTTTACCAAGCCAAATAAAGAAAAGGAAAATCACTTTCATAAAACAAGCGCAGTTCGCTATAAAAGGGCCGTTCGGAGCAGGAAGCTCTCAGTCTCGATGCGGCCATGGAGGAGGAAGCAGCTCCCCATGCTATTAAACTAAACCAAATTTAGGGACAATTCCTGTGTGCCAGACCTGAGGAAGGCACAAAAGATGCCGAAACGTTGTCGATGGTCACACAGATGAACAAAATGGAGCGCAAAATGACGCCAGTAGAAACTAATTGGAAGCAAATAATGAATTACCCACGCTCTACCCAGATAGGAGAGCGCATGGATGCCGCACAGAGCAAGATGCTCTCGCTCCACCCAAATAGGGGAGTCGAATGATTGTGCGAGGTACGTATATAGGGTTGAACGCAAACGCAGCTGTCAATCAATCATGCCAAATCGAGACTCATTTATTATTTATATAACAAAGGCGACCGGATAGGGAAAGTACAATCAGAAACAAACATACAATAAGCACAAACATGTGTTCAAGGTCGAAAAAGATCTTTATTAAGCCCAAATTGGTCCTGGCCAGCATGGCTGGCGCGGCCGCAGCGGGCAGGATGCTCTGGGGCTGGTTGTGGGGTGCGGGCCAGGATGGTAGGACCGTGCATTTGCTCCTCTCCTTCGGGGGAGGAACTCCATACCCTAACCCTAACCCTAACCCTAACCCTAACCCTAACCCTAACCCTAACCCTAACCCTAACCCTAACCCTAACCCTAACCCTAACCCTAACCCTAACCCTAACCCTAACCCTAACCTAACCCTAACCCTAACCCTAACCCTAACCCTAACCCTAACCCTAACCCTAACCCTAACCCCTAACCCTAACCCTAACCCTAACCCTAACCCTAACCCTAACCCTAACCCTAAGGCATAAACCAGTATCGTTTCCAGAAAGAAAAAAGTCAAAAACCAGTTTTATTTCCAAAAAGAAAAGAAGTCAAAAACGAAAACATAAATTTGAAATTAGAAACTCGAACCGAACAGAGAGTATAAATAGACGTGCAGACGCTCAGTGCGTTGAGGGAGAGCAAAGGGTGAACAACTCAGCAGTAATTGCATACAATAAAATTCAGCAATTTTTCATCATTTTTTGTTTGTGTGCCAGACCTGAGGAAGGCCCTAGCGGCCGAAACGTTGTCAGGGCACACTTTCATTATATATTGGCCATTCTAAATCTAAAAAAAGATATTTTTATCAAAAACTGCTTTAATAAAAACAATTCTGTTCAGAAAAAAATACCTTTATTACATATATAAATAATTACATATATAACAAAGGCAAAATCCTAATTATGGAGCAAGGTTGGACCACGGTCCACTATGGCCGACGCCGCCGCTTTGCTCACCAGAACCCTGGGCTGGAGGCTGGGAGGTGTGCTGGACGGATGGACCGTGCTTTTGCCCCTCCTTCCTATGGGAGGCGGGGCTCCTACCACAATCCTAACCAGCCAGTGCCTCCTCCGGTGCCCCCCGGCCACTCCGGCTTCAGGGTTCGCTCGTATGCTACGGTGGTTCGCCAAGGTCGTGGACCGCCTCCTGGTGTGCATTCCACCCAAGGTGAGGCTCCGGCCAATAGGTGGCGACAAACCGATGCCCATTTTGGCCTCCTAGTCCGAAAGTTGCACAGCATCATTAAAGTGACCCATCATCTGCGGAATGTAGACCCCGAGAGAGGAGCCCCGCAACCGCGAATGATTGCAAGAATGGTGGAGGTTTTGTCGACCATGGTCAGGCCAGCATTCCCTACCGGGGGTGCGTTGGACCTGATCATGGGCAATGCTCAGAATTGGGGTCACACAACATGCCAGATTCTGACCGAACATTACTTGGCCTGCCTGGCCCAATATTTGAATGACCTGCAGGTACTCATTACCCCAGAGTGGGAAGCTGCCTTTGCGGTGGCGACGAGGTGGGCCAGACGGAATTTTCCGCGGCTCTCGCAGGACACTTTGGACTATGTTGCGGGGCAGGTCAGGGCAAGCACGGTGGATCTATCTCCTGCTTCGCCGAGCCCGACTTCTCCTCCAACACCAGGTCCGGACCCGGGGCCCGGGACTCCATTGACGAAGCCCGTGACTCTGTTGACGCCGATGCAGACCCGATCGTCGCCGGCACCAAGTCAGGTTCCGGTGCCCGTGGCTCTGTTGGCGCCGGTCCTGGCCCAGACTTCACCGACACCAAGTTTGGTTTCGGGGCTGGATGATGCAGTGGAGGATGAGGACAATGGTGTGGTGTTACCACCGCCGTTTCCGAGTCAGCCGCTGGAGTCTCCCCGGCCCCCGGGCAAGGTCAGAGTGGAATCAATACCACCTGGACGCCGGAAAGCGCGAAACCCCCATGGTCAAGGGACCAACCAAATCACGTGCGAGTGGCTTATTGTGGGTGACTCCAATGTGGGCCAAATGCCGGCCCCTACAGGCCACAAAATGCAAATGATTAGTATACCGGAGGGCATATTTCGGCACGGCCATACTTACCTGGACAATGCTCGGGTGAATCACGACCTATGTATGGATGTCATTGTCTTGGCGTTTGGCATTTATGACAGGGCCAACAAGCCTAAGGAGACGACCATTAAGTCGATCCAGAGGATGCTTAAGTTCCTCGATGACAAGTTCCCTTTAGCGGTCGTCGTCATCCCTCACATCCACTATTCGGACCTCCTGCCGGACTGTGAAAAGGAGAACCTCAACGTGGTCAACGACTGGGTCAAACAACGTGAGGATGTTGCACAGCTTCCCCAGCTACCACACGGGCAGTTCCGGGTCCAACGGGACCAGCTCCAATGGACGGCTGATACCGCGGTCAGGATGATGGCCCTCTGGGAGTCAAGCCTTCATAATCTCCTTTGTGGTGGAGACTATTGTGGTGATGATTTTTGGGTGGACCCCTAGTCCGATCCTTTCCCCCGTTCCTGTCCACACCCTCATCCTATCCTAACCCTAACCCTAACCCTAACCCCAACCCTAACCCTAACCCTAATCCTAACCCTAACCCTAACCCTAACCCCAACCCTAACCCTAACCCTAATCCAATTCCCTGTATACGTCCCACTAGGAACAGAAATTCCAAACAGCAGGCTCAATTAACGTAATTAGGATAAATTTATTTAAATTGATTTGGACCCACATACCTTATTAAAATTTATTCGGACCCACTTACCTTGGATACCTACCTTGGATACTTACCTCGAATTGGTGCCACGCCTCTGGTCCCCGGACCACGCCCACCTAAAAAAATCACAAAACAAAATCACAAAAAGCAAAAAATCAACAAATTATGCATGTATGTAAATACCTACCTGCATAATCCACTCACCTGTAGTCCACGCCTCTGGTCCCCGGACCACGCCCACTAAAACATCACAAAAGATAAAAAATCACAAAAGCTAAAAAATCACAAAAGACAAAAAGTCAATATATAATAAAGAAAATTTTTTAATAAAATAAATATATAAGTAAACAAAACAAAAAACAAGACAACACAATATTCAAATTCTACTTCATAACAACAAATTGTTAATAGAACATATTCAATAAGGCATAAACCAGTATCGTTTCCAGAAAGAAAAAAGTCAAAAACCAGTTTTATTTCCAAAAAGAAAAGAAGTCAAAAACGAAAACATAAATTTGAAATTAGAAACTCGAACCGAACAGAGAGTATAAATAGACGTGCAGACGCTCAGTGCGTTGAGGGAGAGCAAAGGGTGAACAACTCAGCAGTAATTGCATACAATAAAATTCAGCAATTTTTCATCATTTTTTTGTTTGTGTGCCAGACCTGAGGAAGGCCCTAGCGGCCGAAACGTTGTCAGGGCACACTTTCATTATATATTGGCCATTCTAAATCTAAAAAAAGATATTTTTATCAAAAACTGCTTTAATAAAAACAATTCTGTTCAGAAAAAAATACCTTTATTACATATATAAATAATTACATATATAACAAAGGCAAAATCCTAATTATGGAGCAAGGTTGGACCACGGTCCACTATGGCCGACGCCGCCGCTTTGCTCACCAGAACCCTGGGCTGGAGGCTGGGAGGTGTGCTGGACGGATGGACCGTGCTTTTGCCCCTCCTTCCTATGGGAGGCGGGGCTCCTACCACAATCCTAACCAGCCAGTGCCTCCTCCGGTGCCCCCCGGCCACTCCGGCTTCAGGGTTCGCTCGTATGCTACGGTGGTTCGCCAAGGTCGTGGACCGCCTCCTGGTGTGCATTCCACCCAAGGTGAGGCTCCGGCCAATAGGTGGCGACAAACCGATGCCCATTTTGGCCTCCTAGTCCGAAAGTTGCACAGCATCATTAAAGTGACCCATCATCTGCGGAATGTAGACCCCGAGAGAGGAGCCCCGCAACCGCGAATGATTGCAAGAATGGTGGAGGTTTTGTCGACCATGGTCAGGCCAGCATTCCCTACCGGGGGTGCGTTGGACCTGATCATGGGCAATGCTCAGAATTGGGGTCACACAACATGCCAGATTCTGACCGAACATTACTTGGCCTGCCTGGCCCAATATTTGAATGACCTGCAGGTACTCATTACCCCAGAGTGGGAAGCTGCCTTTGCGGTGGCGACGAGGTGGGCCAGACGGAATTTTCCGCGGCTCTCGCAGGACACTTTGGACTATGTTGCGGGGCAGGTCAGGGCAAGCACGGTGGATCTATCTCCTGCTTCGCCGAGCCCGACTTCTCCTCCAACACCAGGTCCGGACCCGGGGCCCGGGACTCCATTGACGAAGCCCGTGACTCTGTTGACGCCGATGCAGACCCGATCGTCGCCGGCACCAAGTCAGGTTCCGGTGCCCGTGGCTCTGTTGGCGCCGGTCCTGGCCCAGACTTCACCGACACCAAGTTTGGTTTCGGGGCTGGATGATGCAGTGGAGGATGAGGACAATGGTGTGGTGTTACCACCGCCGTTTCCGAGTCAGCCGCTGGAGTCTCCCCGGCCCCCGGGCAAGGTCAGAGTGGAATCAATACCACCTGGACGCCGGAAAGCGCGAAACCCCCATGGTCAAGGGACCAACCAAATCACGTGCGAGTGGCTTATTGTGGGTGACTCCAATGTGGGCCAAATGCCGGCCCCTACAGGCCACGAAATACAAATGGTTAGTCTACCGGGGGGCACATTTCGACACGGCCGTACTTACCTGGACAATGCTCTGGTGAATCACGGCCTGGATGTGGAAGCCATTGTCTTGGCGTTTGGCATTCATGAAAGGGCCAACAAGCCTAAGGGGACGACCATTAAGTCGATCCTGGGGTTGCTTAAGTTCCTCGATGACAAGTTCCCTTTAGCGGTCGTCGTCATCCCTCACATCCACTATTCGGACCTCCTGCCGGACTGTGAAAAGGAGAACCTCAACGTGGTCAACGACTGGGTCAAACAACGTGAGGATGTTGCACAGCTTCCCCAGCTACCACACGGGCAGTTCCGGGTCCAACGGGACCAGCTCCAATGGACGGCTGATACCGCGGTCAGGATGATGGCCCTCTGGGAGTCAAGCCTTCATAATCTCCTTTGTGGTGGAGACTATTGTGGTGATGATTTTTGGGTGGACCCCTAGTCCGATCCTTTCCCCCGTTCCTGTCCACACCCTCATCCTATCCTAACCCTAACCCTAACCCTAACCCCAACCCTAACCCTAACCCTAATCCTAACCCTAACCCTAACCCTAACCCCAACCCTAACCCTAACCCTAATCCAATTCCCTGTATACGTCCCACTAGGAACAGAAATTCCAAACAGCAGGCTCAATTAACGTAATTAGGATAAATTTATTTAAATTGATTTGGACCCACATACCTTATTAAAATTTATTCGGACCCACTTACCTTGGATACCTACCTTGGATACTTACCTCGAATTGGTGCCACGCCTCTGGTCCCCGGACCACGCCCACCTAAAAAAATCACAAAACAAAATCACAAAAAGCAAAAAATCAACAAATTATGCATGTATGTAAATACCTACCTGCATAATCCACTCACCTGTAGTCCACGCCTCTGGTCCCCGGACCACGCCCACTAAAACATCACAAAAGATAAAAAATCACAAAAGCTAAAAAATCACAAAAGACAAAAAGTCAATATATAATAAAGAAAATTTTTTAATAAAATAAATATATAAGTAAACAAAACAAAAAACAAGACAACACAATATTCAAATTCTACTTCATAACAACAAATTGTTAATAGAACACATTCAATAAGGCATAAACCAGTATCGTTTCCAGAAAGAAAAAAGTCAAAAACCAGTTTTATTTCCAAAAAGAAAAGAAGTCAAAAACGAAAACATAAATTTGAAATTAGAAACTCGAACCGAACAGAGAGTATAAATAGACGTGCAGACGCTCAGTGCGTTGAGGGAGAGCAAAGGGTGAACAACTCAGCAGTAATTGCATACAATAAAATTCAGCAATTTTTCATCATTTTTTGTTTGTGTGCCAGACCTGAGGAAGGCCCTAGCGGCCGAAACGTTGTCAGGGCACACTTTCATTATATATTGGCCATTCTAAATCTAAAAAAAGATATTTTTATCAAAAACTGCTTTAATAAAAACAATTCTGTTCAGAAAAAAATACCTTTATTACATATATAAATAATTACATATATAACAAAGGCAAAATCCTAATTATGGAGCAAGGTTGGACCACGGTCCACTATGGCCGACGCCGCCGCTTTGCTCACCAGAACCCTGGGCTGGAGGCTGGGAGGTGTGCTGGACGGATGGACCGTGCTTTTGCCCCTCCTTCCTATGGGAGGCGGGGCTCCTACCACAATCTAAACCCTAACCCTAACCCTAACCCTAACCCTAACCCTAACCCTAACCCCTAACCCCTAACCCTAACCCTAACCCTAACCCTAACCCTAACCCTAACCCTAACCCTTCTCATGCAACTTAAGTATAAAATTACACACAAAATGGACACCAGTTCACCGCTCATTCAGCATTTCATCCACCATGGGACAGAGGCCCTCCGCATAGCGGGGTTAGAACGCAACAGCGCATGGTCGGACCCTAATCGGTGTAATAGGGAGAAATACTGGAGGGCGAGCCTCGAATTTCCATCTCAGCAGACATAAATGTCGGTCCTGGACCCTATCTGGTTCCTACCCTAACCCCAATCCTGCCCTAACCCCAACCCTGCCCTAACCCTAATCCTAACCTAACCCCAATCCTAACCTAACCCCAACCCTAACCCTAACCCTAACCCTAACCCTCGCCTGCCCTAACCCTAACCCTAACCCCAACCCTAACCCTAACCCTAACCCTAACCCTAACCCTACTTCCTTGCAAAGTGACCGCTTGCCTGCAAAGCAAACAAAAACAAGCAAAAACAAAAAAAATTCATCAAACAAATATCAATACTTACCTTGTTTACTTACCTGGACCGATTACTTACCTGCGGAAGGGCCGCTTACCTGCGAATCAAACAAAAACAGACAAAAAATTAGTCGAACATACATCAATACCTACCTGATTGGATTACCTTGACCGACGCTCACCTGTCAGAAATTGGAGGAAAGAAAAAAACAAAGCACAAACAGTTATTATTTGAATTTGGACTGCATTAGAATCATTTGCCACAAAACTACAACAATAATCAGTTTTCCGTATTGAATAAAGGAACTATCAACAAAAAGATAAATGTATAAATTTTAGAACAACGTTAATAGAAACAAACTGTTTATAACCATCAAAAAGTGGTTTTGCAGCCGTCTGTCAGAACATAGAAAAGTCAAAAAATGAAAATGAAAACTAATAAAAAAATAAAAAAATAAAAAAATAAAAAAACAAAAATGACAAATAAATAGGGAACTAGAATTCATATTTTATTTATATCTCATATTTTAGTTTAAACCATATTGGGTTGGACTATTAACACGACACAAAAGTACAGTAAATAATATTTTCACCCGGCAAACGGGAATAAAAAGACCGACGTAATAAAAAGTCACTCATTCCAACATTGGACAGCGGAAGAGCGACATCGCTTGTTTTACAGTTATTATAGTGTGCTAGACCTGAAGAAGGCCTATTGGGCCGAAACGTTGTCAGGGCACACTTATATTATATATTGGCCATATTAATTCTAATAAAAGATATTTTAATAAAAATTGCTTTAATAAAAATTGCTTCAAAAAAATTATTAACAGTTATTTTGTTCATTAAAAACCAATTTTATTACATATATAACAAAGGCAAATTCCTTGTTTAAAATTCATTTTGTTAAAAATTGGAGACCAATAAAAACATCTTATAAATTTGATTGTTTGCCATGTCGTTCAGTTACGACAGGGAATGGACAGTGGTCCGTCGGGGACGACACCGCCAGCCGACAGGCCGGGGGCGGGAGCTGGGGGCGAGGTATGGCCACGGGCGGATGGACCGTGCGTTGTCCTCTTCTGCCGGGGGGGGACGTCAGTTCCCCAATCCTGGTAGGGGGTGGACTCCACAATCCAATCCTAACCCGCCTGTGCCTCCTCCGGGGCCTGCTCGCCATCCGGGCTCCGTGACCCGTACCTACGCTGAGGTGGTACGCCGTGGCCGGGAGAGGCCGACTAAGACCAATGACCCTCCCCAAACCAGGGCCCCTGGTGCCAAGTGGCAACCGGCGAGCACCAACTTTGGGTACCTGGTACGCCAGTTGCATAGGGTGGTAAAACTGTCCCACCATCTGTGCAACCTGGAAGGTGACCAGCAGCCTCGCACGATAGCCAGGATGGTGTCTATCTTGTCGTCCATGATCAAACCGGCATGTCCTTCGGAAGACACTGCCTGGATGATTGTTGGTAATGCGAGGAACTGGGGTCACACTACCTGCATTACCTTAAAACAACACTACCAGGATTGTCTGAAGGAGAGTCTCACCAATTTGAAGGACCTTGACACTTCAGAATGGAGGGCGGCGTTCGAAGTGGCAGTTAGATGGGCCAGGCGGAATTTACCGCGTATCACCCGGGTGGTGGTGGACCAAGCCGCTGCTAAGATAGCTGGGTGCTTAGGGGAGACAAGACCAGCCCCAAATCAACCCTCAGTACGGGTTGCCTCGGTTCCTCCTCCTGTAACAGCATGTCCGGGAGGGGGGCCACCGCCCACATCTCAACCACAGCAAGAATCCGATTTGAGGGTCCTCCGCCTGGTGGCCGCAAGGGATGATGGGGTTGGGGAGTTTGAGAACCACCCTCTACCTCAACGAGACTCCCTTTTACAACGGAGGGCCTTGAGGGGGAAGGCTCCAAGGCCCAGAGTAAACCAATCACCGGAAGATACCACCGGGTTAAGACCGATGGAGTGGGTACCGCCGGGGATCCCTGGGCCATCTGGGAATACCCAGGTGCGACCACACGAGGACTCCCCACCAGATACTCGCCTGGGACACAGGTCACCAGAAAGAGAAGGGTTTTCCCTTACCTTGGGGGACGCCCAGGGAAGGACTACGGAATCGGCTGATGACGGAGTGGACCTTTCGGAGGACGAGGTGGAAACGGAGGATGTCTTCCATGAATCAATGGAGGATATGACTCCTACGCACAATACAATTACTAGACACCCCGGTCAAGGGAGGAAAAGTAAATGGCACCTGCGGGTGGAAAAGAAGAAGGTTGTAGTTGGGGATTCCAATTTAAGCCGTATGCCGGACGACCTGGATGACCACCTGCAGGTGGATAGTTTTCCGGGAGCCCGGTTCAGACATGCGGAGAGCCTTTTCAAAACGGCCGAAGTTCTGGGAGACATAAGGGTCGAGCAAGTGATCGTGGCATTTGGCATATGTGAAAAACAGAATAAAGCTAAGGAGACCACAGTCAAAGGACTACAGAAGGCGGTCAAGGCCGCGAAGGATAGATTTCACGGAGCGATGGTGTGGGTGCCGATTATAAACTATTCAGGATTGCTCCCGGAAAACGAAAAGGCTAACCTCGAGGCCATTAATGGACATATTGTGAGGAACATGGAATATATTCCACCACTCCCAGAAGGTCAATTCAGGGTAGTTGAAAATGACGTTGTTCATTGGACGTCGCAGACCGGGAGAGCCATGCTGGCCCACTGGAAGGCCTTTTTAAACTCCCGAGCCCTTGGAACCGTCAATTCGGGGGGGCACGGGGCCCACACATTGGGTACACCGAACGCAGCGACCCACTAGTGGGCTCTGATGTAGTGGTGTTGGCGAAAAATTTCAACCTATCGGTACCTCAAAGATTGTTACTTAGTAAGGGTTTGTCTTTTGTCCCGTCGGTTGGTATGAGCACCGATCAGACGATGCGATTTCAACACGACATGCAGAATTACCATCGCAAGGTCAAGATCATGACGTATTTTGGAGGATGGGGTAAAAATACATTGATACCATTTGTTGGGCCATCTACCTGGGCTCCTCCAATGTGTGAACTGCCTTTGGAAGTGGCTCACCTGATGGAACTTGACACCAAGGCTTTCAGGAAACACCATATGGGATCTAGTGGGACCAACAACCTATCTGAGGATGAGAAGAAGGCATTGAGGGAGCTGAGGAGCAACAAACGGATAGTCATCAAACCGGCGGATAAAGGCTCGGCTATTGTTATCCAGGACAGGGAACAGTATACCAAGGAAGCCATGCGACAGCTCCAGGATGCAAGGTACTACACCGCACTAGACAAACCAATCTTTTGGGACACAAGACCAATGGTGTTCGAGGTTGTGGACCAGTTGAGGGAACAGAAATATATCACATCCAGGCAGCATGGGTACCTTATTGGAGATTCGGAACCCAGGCCTCGACGGTTCTATATGCTCCCTAAAATTCACAAGGAACCGAAAACCTGGCCCGTCCCATATGAAATACCGCCCGGCAGACCTATTGTTTCAGATTGCGGAAGTGAAACATATGCGACGGCCGAGTTCTTAGACTACTTTCTGACTCCGTTATCTATAAAACACCCTTCCTATATCAAGGATACTTACCATTTCATCGAAATTGTGAAGGGTGTGCGAATGGACCCGGACCAGTCCTTCTTTTTTACGATGGATGTCGACAGTCTGTACACCAACATCCCAATATCGGCGGGAATGGAGTGTGTTAGGAATATATTGGAGAGGTTCCCGGACCCAAAAAGACCGGACGGGTGCCTGTTGCGACTTCTGGAGATCAACTTGACCCGAAATGACTTTGAGTTCGACGGTCAGTACTACCTACAAATAAAGGGGACGGCCATGGGGAAGAAGTTTGCTCCAGCGTACGCCAACATTTTTATGGCACATTGGGAACACGAGGCCTTGGCAAAATGCCAAAAGAAACCACAAAGGTACGTCAGGTACTTGGACGACATATGGGGCGTATGGGCTGGGTCGGAAACTGAATTTCGTGAGTTCTTCCATCTACTTAATTCCCACGATCCGTCCATTACCCTCAAGGCAGAAATTGGGCACAACTCCATCAACTTTCTTGATACTACGGTGTTCAAGGGCCCCAATTTCCACAAGGACCAATTATTGGATGTCAAGGTCCATTTCAAGGACACTGATACGCATGCCTTGGTACATAAGTCCAGCTTCCATCCTTCCCATACCTTTCAGGGGGTCGTTAAGTCGCAGCTACATAGATTCCACCGCATATGCACCAGAACGGAGGACTTCTACGATGCAGTCAGGATACTCTTCGGAGCCCTAAAGAGGAGGGGATATGGTCGCTCCTTCCTTAGGAAGTGCTTGAAGACTTACCGGATAAAGGGAAGAACCGTGGCGGTGGGGGACCCGATCCCGTTTGTGTCCACCTACTCATCGGGGATGAAGTACCTACACAGCAAAATCAAAAGAAATTTTAGTGAGATCATGTCCTCCGGAGATGGGCCACAAGCCCCTAGGTTGGTGTCTGCATTTAGAAGAAACGAGAACCTCAAGGACCTGCTTGTCCGGGCCAAATTACCATCGACATTGCCCAGGGATCCTCATCCCCTTGGGCCGCACCTCACCAGACTGTCGTTTGTTAGGAGGGTGCGGGATAAGACGGTTATTAAGGTCCAAGAGGGCTTCACTCTTGATTCCAGGAATGTGGTCTACCTGGTAATTTGCAAGAAGTGCGGCATCAAACGTGTAGGAGGGACAAGGACCAAACTCGGTACCCTTCTCATGCAACTTAAGTATAAAATTACACACAAAATGGACACCAGTTCACCGCTCATTCAGCATTTCATCCACCATGGGACAGAGGCCCTCCGCATAGCGGGGTTAGAACGCAACAGCGCATGGTCGGACCCTAATCGGTGTAATAGGGAGAAATACTGGAGGGCGAGCCTCGAATTTCCATCTCAGCAGACATAAATGTCGGTCCTGGACCCTATCTGGTTCCTACCCTAACCCCAATCCTGCCCTAACCCCAACCCTGCCCTAACCCTAATCCTAACCTAACCCCAATCCTAACCTAACCCCAACCCTAACCCTAACCCTAACCCTAACCCTCGCCTGCCCTAACCCTAACCCTAACCCCAACCCTAACCCTAACCCTAACCCTAACCCTAACCCTACTTCCTTGCAAAGTGACCGCTTGCCTGCAAAGCAAACAAAAACAAGCAAAAACAAAAAAAATTCATCAAACAAATATCAATACTTACCTTGTTTACTTACCTGGACCGATTACTTACCTGCGGAAGGGCCGCTTACCTGCGAATCAAACAAAAACAGACAAAAAATTAGTCGAACATACATCAATACCTACCTGATTGGATTACCTTGACCGACGCTCACCTGTCAGAAATTGGAGGAAAGAAAAAAACAAAGCACAAACAGTTATTATTTGAATTTGGACTGCATTAGAATCATTTGCCACAAAACTACAACAATAATCAGTTTTCCGTATTGAATAAAGGAACTATCAACAAAAAGATAAATGTATAAATTTTAGAACAACGTTAATAGAAACAAACTGTTTATAACCATCAAAAAGTGGTTTTGCAGCCGTCTGTCAGAACATAGAAAAGTCAAAAAATGAAAATGAAAACTAATAAAAAAATAAAAAAATAAAAAAATAAAAAAACAAAAATGACAAATAAATAGGGAACTAGAATTCATATTTTATTTATATCTCATATTTTAGTTTAAACCATATTGGGTTGGACTATTAACACGACACAAAAGTACAGTAAATAATATTTTCACCCGGCAAACGGGAATAAAAAGACCGACGTAATAAAAAGTCACTCATTCCAACATTGGACAGCGGAAGAGCGACATCGCTTGTTTTACAGTTATTATAGTGTGCTAGACCTGAAGAAGGCCTATTGGGCCGAAACGTTGTCAGGGCACACTTATATTATATATTGGCCATATTAATTCTAATAAAAGATATTTTAATAAAAATTGCTTTAATAAAAATTGCTTCAAAAAAATTATTAACAGTTATTTTGTTCATTAAAAACCAATTTTATTACATATATAACAAAGGCAAATTCCTTGTTTAAAATTCATTTTGTTAAAAATTGGAGACCAATAAAAACATCTTATAAATTTGATTGTTTGCCATGTCGTTCAGTTACGACAGGGAATGGACAGTGGTCCGTCGGGGACGACACCGCCAGCCGACAGGCCGGGGGCGGGAGCTGGGGGCGAGGTATGGCCACGGGCGGATGGACCGTGCGTTGTCCTCTTCTGCCGGGGGGGGACGTCAGTTCCCCAATCCTGGTAGGGGGTGGACTCCACAATCCAATCCTAACCCTAACCCTAACCCTAACCCTAACCCTAACCCTAACCCTAACCCTAACCCTAACCCGTTGGTACCAACGGACCTCAGTTAGACGTGAATATTATGGACTTAATATTATCCTTTGAATTTAGAAACGAGTAAGTTGGAAAACACTATTAAATAGTATTAAGAGGTTTTTCAATAAGTTTGATTCTAATCGAATTTTGGAACGAATGCTTTGGTTGGCATGATTGCTGGCGGAGGATTGCTCTGACGTACGGCGAAAAAAAAGGTGGGGGCTACTTCCGGTTTGGCTAATGTTTACTAGCTGCCTTGTTTACGAGACTATTGATTCCACATACGGAGTTGGATTAAGGTGAGTGAGTGTTTTTAACGGACAAAAGTGACCGGGTAGTGCAAATAAACAATACCAATCTAAATGTATTCTATTATTTTCACCGGGAGGAGTAATTTTAAGAATATTATGTGTTATCGGGGGCCGCCATGACTTTGGCAAGGGCTTATGGGTATTTCTTAGTTGCTAATGCTCGCTAGCTGCGGTACGCGTAGGACGATATCGCTCCAAATAGGTGACTAGTTCGGTGATATATGTTGAATTTACGGCCGAATGGGACCGGGTGTCAATACAGGAACGGGCTCAGGAGGTTAAAACAAAAATTATTTGTTCGTTATTGATTTACGAAAGGACTTAGGTATGATTAGTGTCTATGGGCGGCGCCATTGTTTTGGGGCTGGGGCTTATGGGTGCTTCCGCATTGCTAATGCTCATAACATTAGCTACGATACGCCTACAGCTATTTCGTTACAAATATACGATCTTATTAATGTTATAAATTAATTTTACGGATGAATGGAATCGGGTAAAATACTTTAATAATACCAGGGGATTTGTGGACATTTTATTCCATTTTGATCGTTGTTTGGGAGAGATGATGTTGTGGAAGATAGGGGGATTACAGAAGCTGCCGGAGTAACTGACAGGAGTTTACGAGTACTTCTGGGGGGTTGGTACCTAGGAGTATCGCGATTTACGTTGATTTGTATTTCTAAATGTACGATATGATTTAATAAAAAATATGAATTGAATTTTTAATAAAAAACTATGAATTGAATTTACATCTGAATGTTTTACGACTAACACAATTAAAGAGTGCCAATGGGTTATAGCCGAATTTTTTAGTGCTTATCAGTTGAATGGGGGGGCGTGATTGGAGGACGAGAGCCGCCACGATGATTCGCCAAGGCTCTTGAGGGGGACGTTCAACGGTGGCGCTGTGACGCAGGAGAGTGGCACTGGGGAAGACCTTCTTTCCAGGTAATATGTAAGGTTACTCCGATTCTTTGAGAGAAACTTCTTTGATGACATAAAATGTATTAAGAGTGGAAATAATACCTTAAAGGTCATTAGCACAGGTAGGCCACATAGAGTCCAATTTGCATTTATAATAATAAAGGTGGTCCCCCAATAAAACTGAAATGAAGCAAAACAACATTAAGAGGAAAACAACATTAAATGGAATACAAAGGTGGTTCATGTACAGTTAATAGTTGAACAAATCGGTACAACAAAAGGACTAGAAGACTGACCAATTGATCTACTCTGTCTGCGTTAAAGCTGGAGAGTTGACTGGACAAGCTACTGGAATTTCAATTGACGAAGTAGACACGCTCCGGGGCTTGATCGACCCCGGCGGGGCCTCCCTTGGGCGAGGGTGTCTGGTGATAATGGCCGAAACACTCTAAGACCCCAAGGTCCACTACTGATGAGGTGTCTACAAAATTTTGACATCCAAATTACCTACAACAATGACCCTTTCTAAACAAAACAGTTTTTTTAACAAAAATAGATTTATGAAAAAAAATATATTAGTTCAAACACAACTAAGGGTTAATGGACACAATTAATACAAGGGTGGTCGAAAAAAGAAGAGAAAGAGAATGACCTCTAACCCTAACCCCTGACCTCTAACCCTAGCCTTGACCCATAACCCCTAATCCTTAGCCCTAGCCCTACTAACCATACTAACCCTAACCCCTGACCCCTAACCTTAACCCCTAATTCTAACCCTAACCCCTAAATCCTAACCCTTGACCCCTAGCCCTGATCCTACTAACCCTAACCCCTGACCCTAACCCCTAACCCCTGACCCTTACCCTAAACCTAACCTTAATCTCTAAGGAAAACAGTTGATTAAATATAAAAACAAAACATTAGGTCAAGAATAATGCAAAGTGAATAGGCATAATGTAATCCAAGGTTGGAAGGGTAGGTGAGTTTCTCTCAATTTTTTCTCTCTCAACTTTTTTTTCCATCTTGCTGGCCGAAGACCTGGGTAGCGCCTCAGCTACTCGGGGGAGGTTCTGGCAGAGGTGCAGTCACACTTCGCCGTCCTTCGTACCCAATCCAGATTTTATGTGACCTGGTACGGCGGGTTTACTGCGGGGACATGCGTAGGCCCGTGCCTTCCGTTGCCTTCTATCTAACCGACAGGGTCGGCGGACCCTTTGGGGAAGGTTTAGCGAGACAAACTCAAAATACCTAACCCTAACCCTAACCCTAACCCTAACCCTAACCCTAACCCTAACGGACAAAAGTGACCGGGTAGTGCAAATAAACAATACCAATCTAAATGTATTCTATTATTTTCACCGGGAGGAGTAATTTTAAGAATATTATGTGTTATCGGGGGCCGCCATGACTTTGGCAAGGGCTTATGGGTATTTCTTAGTTGCTAATGCTCGCTAGCTGCGGTACGCGTAGGACGATATCGCTCCAAATAGGTGACTAGTTCGGTGATATATGTTGAATTTACGGCCGAATGGGACCGGGTGTCAATACAGGAACGGGCTCAGGAGGTTAAAACAAAAATTATTTGTTCGTTATTGATTTACGAAAGGACTTAGGTATGATTAGTGTCTATGGGCGGCGCCATTGTTTTGGGGCTGGGGCTTATGGGTGCTTCCGCATTGCTAATGCTCATAACATTAGCTACGATACGCCTACAGCTATTTCGTTACAAATATACGATCTTATTAATGTTATAAATTAATTTTACGGATGAATGGAATCGGGTAAAATACTTTAATAATACCAGGGGATTTGTGGACATTTTATTCCATTTTGATCGTTGTTTGGGAGAGATGATGTTGTGGAAGATAGGGGGATTACAGAAGCTGCCGGAGTAACTGACAGGAGTTTACGAGTACTTCTGGGGGGTTGGTACCTAGGAGTATCGCGATTTACGTTGATTTGTATTTCTAAATGTACGATTTGATTTAATAAAAAATATGAATTGAATTTTTAATAAAAAACTATGAATTGAATTTACATCTGAATGTTTTACGACTAACACAATTAAAGAGTGCCAATGGGTTATAGCCGAATTTTTTAGTGCTTATCAGTTGAATGGGGGGGCGTGATTGGAGGACGAGAGCCGCCACGATGATTCGCCAAGGCTCTTGAGGGGGACGTTCAACGGTGGCGCTGTGACGCAGGAGAGTGGCACTGGGGAAGACCTTCTTTCCAGGTAATATGTAAGGTTACTCCGATTCTTTGAGAGAAACTTCTTTGATGACATAAAATGTATTAAGAGTGGAAATAATACCTTAAAGGTCATTAGCACAGGTAGGCCACATAGAGTCCAATTTGCATTTATAATAATAAAGGTGGTCCCCCAATAAAACTGAAATGAAGCAAAACAACATTAAGAGGAAAACAACATTAAATGGAATACAAAGGTGGTTCATGTACAGTTAATAGTTGAACAAATCGGTACAACAAAAGGACTAGAAGACTGACCAATTGATCTACTCTGTCTGCGTTAAAGCTGGAGAGTTGACTGGACAAGCTACTGGAATTTCAATTGACGAAGTAGACACGCTCCGGGGCTTGATCGACCCCGGCGGGGCCTCCCTTGGGCGAGGGTGTCTGGTGATAATGGCCGAAACACTCTAAGACCCCAAGGTCCACTACTGATGAGGTGTCTACAAAATTTTGACATCCAAATTACCTACAACAATGACCCTTTCTAAACAAAACAGTTTTTTTAACAAAAATAGATTTATGGAAAAAAAATATATTAGTTCAAACACAACTAAGGGTTAATGGACACAATTAATACAAGGGTGGTCGAAAAAAGAAGAGAAAGAGAATGACCTCTAACCCTAACCCCTGACCTCTAACCCTAGCCTTGACCCATAACCCCTAATCCTTAGCCCTAGCCCTACTAACCATACTAACCCTAACCCCTGACCCCTAACCTTAACCCCTAATTCTAACCCCTAACCCTAACCCCTAAATCCTAACCCTTGACCCCTAGCCCTGATCCTACTAACCCTAACCCCTGACCCTAACCCCTAACCCCTGACCCTTACCCTAAACCTAACCTTAATCTCTAAGGAAAACAGTTGATTAAATATAAAAACAAAACATTAGGTCAAGAATAATGCAAAGTGAATAGGCATAATGTAATCCAAGGTTGGAAGGGTAGGTGAGTTTCTCTCAATTTTTTCTCTCTCAACTTTTTTTCCATCTTGCTGGCCGAAGACCTGGGTAGCGCCTCAGCTACTCGGGGGAGGTTCTGGCAGAGGTGCAGTCACACTTCGCCGTCCTTCGTACCCAATCCAGATTTTATGTGACCTGGTACGGCGGGTTTACTGCGGGGACATGCGTAGGCCCGTGCCTTCCGTTGCCTTCTATCTAACCGACAGGGTCGGCGGACCCTTTGGGGAAGGTTTAGCGAGACAAACTCAAAATACCTAACCAGCCAGTGCCCTTCGGACACCCGAGTATTACCTTAAGCCAAATTATCGGGTCGCATACTTTTCTAATTTTCCCGTTTCCCTGATATTTTCACCCTCTCGTCCCTCCTCCCCTCCTCTCAAGGGTAGAAGAGGGACGCCACCACGTGTCGGGTTTTTGGTCGAGATGCAGTCACATTTCCCAGTACCTGTCCGTGGACTCTCCTTTTCTTTATTTTTCTCTAACGCTTACTTTCTTGTTAAATAACTTCTCCCTCCCGTCCCTCCTCCCCTTCTGTCAAGGGTCGGAGAGGGAGAGGACCACGGGTTGGGTTTTGGTAGAGATGGCCTCATTTCCCATTGCCTTTCCGTGGTCTCTCTCTTTTATATTTCTCTAATTCTCACTTTCTCGCTATTGGCTAGAATAAAAAGGGCGCAGAGAGGCAACTTTTCCAACCTGGTTAGGGCCATCTTCAACCTCTACATAAGGCAGTGGAATGCTTGCAATCTACCTGAACATAGACTCTACAGGACCACTAGGAGCGAGGGGAGCAAGCCCTGAGAAGAAGGATAGGTTCCCTCACTTCGGAGGATGAATCAAGAGCACGGATTTGCAGGGCCTTTTCCATTGCGGCCTGAGAGGAGACGGGAGAGACGCCAATGGTGAGTTAAGAAGATGAAGACGAAGGTGAGGTAGAAGAAATAGCTTAGCCACCACTCATTGGAACGGGGAGAGGCCACACGGAGGAACTGAGAGAAACCCACAAAACTTACCAGCAGGTGAAGGAAGGCATTCACCCACTCAGGAAGAAAACTCGACGACGCGGGGAGTGCAAACAGCGGTAGATGTGCTGCTGGAGCTCCTTGAAGAAAGAAGAAGAAGATACCAAGAACCTGGTCCTAATTTTTCTGAAGCACGAAGAGGGAGAGAAGATCCATCACAACGGCAGGTGAAGGAATGCATTCACCTACTTAGGATGAAAGCTCGACGACGTGCGAAGGGCCAATGGTAAATGTGCTGCGGGAACTCCTTGAAGAAAGAAGAAGAAGGTACCGAGAACCTGGTCATAATTCTTCTGAAGCACCAAAAAAAAGGGGGGGAGAAGATCCACCGCAACGGCTACTAGTGGAGACAGCATCGGTCCAAGCACGGGACACTGCAACACAAACTTCAAGTCCTAAATTCAACCAGATTCTAGTCTTGAACCTGAACCAAATTCTGAAATCAATTCCTTACCCTGAGTCAAATCCTAACCCTTAACCAAATTGCAAACTAAATCCTAAACTTGACCAAATCTAGATTCCAGAATGAATTTTAAATCCAACCAAATATCTAAAAATTTACGATTTAATTTAATTAAATTACAAAACGAAAAGGCGAAACTATAATCGAATCACATTTTTTTATTTTAAAGCAGGCCCTAAAAGAAAAAAGAAGAATTTTTCTTCAAACGCATAAAAGAAAACATTGGACGTGATGGGACACTGGAGGGCGCCCTTGACACATTAAATCGCGTTGGTACCAACGGACCTCAGTTAGACGTGAATATTATGGACTTAATATTATCCTTTGAATTTAGAAACGAGTAAGTTGGAAAACACTATTAAATAGTATTAAGAGGTTTTTCAATAAGTTTGATTCTAATCGAATTTTGGAACGAATGCTTTGGTTGGCATGATTGCTGGCGGAGGATTGCTCTGACGTACGGCGAAAAAAAAGGTGGGGGCTACTTCCGGTTTGGCTAATGTTTACTAGCTGCCTTGTTTACGAGACTATTGATTCCACATACGGAGTTGGATTAAGGTGAGTGAGTGTTTTTAACGGACAAAAGTGACCGGGTAGTGCAAATAAACAATACCAATCTAAATGTATTCTATTATTTTCACCGGGAGGAGTAATTTTAAGAATATTATGTGTTATCGGGGGCCGCCATGACTTTGGCAAGGGCTTATGGGTATTTCTTAGTTGCTAATGCTCGCTAGCTGCGGTACGCGTAGGACGATATCGCTCCAAATAGGTGACTAGTTCGGTGATATATGTTGAATTTACGGCCGAATGGGACCGGGTGTCAATACAGGAACGGGCTCAGGAGGTTAAAACAAAAATTATTTGTTCGTTATTGATTTACGAAAGGACTTAGGTATGATTAGTGTCTATGGGCGGCGCCATTGTTTTGGGGCTGGGGCTTATGGGTGCTTCCGCATTGCTAATGCTCATAACATTAGCTACGATACGCCTACAGCTATTTCGTTACAAATATACGATCTTATTAATGTTATAAATTAATTTTACGGATGAATGGAATCGGGTAAAATACTTTAATAATACCAGGGGATTTGTGGACATTTTATTCCATTTTGATCGTTGTTTGGGAGAGATGATGTTGTGGAAGATAGGGGGATTACAGAAGCTGCCGGAGTAACTGACAGGAGTTTACGAGTACTTCTGGGGGGTTGGTACCTAGGAGTATCGCGATTTACGTTGATTTGTATTTCTAAATGTACGATTTGATTTAATAAAAAATATGAATTGAATTTTTAATAAAAAACTATGAATTGAATTTACATCTGAATGTTTTACGACTAACACAATTAAAGAGTGCCAATGGGTTATAGCCGAATTTTTTAGTGCTTATCAGTTGAATGGGGGGGCGTGATTGGAGGACGAGAGCCGCCACGATGATTCGCCAAGGCTCTTGAGGGGGACGTTCAACGGTGGCGCTGTGACGCAGGAGAGTGGCACTGGGGAAGACCTTCTTTCCAGGTAATATGTAAGGTTACTCCGATTCTTTGAGAGAAACTTCTTTGATGACATAAAATGTATTAAGAGTGGAAATAATACCTTAAAGGTCATTAGCACAGGTAGGCCACATAGAGTCCAATTTGCATTTATAATAATAAAGGTGGTCCCCCAATAAAACTGAAATGAAGCAAAACAACATTAAGAGGAAAACAACATTAAATGGAATACAAAGGTGGTTCATGTACAGTTAATAGTTGAACAAATCGGTACAACAAAAGGACTAGAAGACTGACCAATTGATCTACTCTGTCTGCGTTAAAGCTGGAGAGTTGACTGGACAAGCTACTGGAATTTCAATTGACGAAGTAGACACGCTCCGGGGCTTGATCGACCCCGGCGGGGCCTCCCTTGGGCGAGGGTGTCTGGTGATAATGGCCGAAACACTCTAAGACCCCAAGGTCCACTACTGATGAGGTGTCTACAAAATTTTGACATCCAAATTACCTACAACAATGACCCTTTCTAAACAAAACAGTTTTTTTAACAAAAATAGATTTATGGAAAAAAAATATATTAGTTCAAACACAACTAAGGGTTAATGGACACAATTAATACAAGGGTGGTCGAAAAAAGAAGAGAAAGAGAATGACCTCTAACCCTAACCCCTGACCTCTAACCCTAGCCTTGACCCATAACCCCTAATCCTTAGCCCTAGCCCTACTAACCATACTAACCCTAACCCCTGACCCCTAACCTTAACCCCTAATTCTAACCCCTAACCCTAACCCCTAAATCCTAACCCTTGACCCCTAGCCCTGATCCTACTAACCCTAACCCCTGACCCTAACCCCTAACCCCTGACCCTTACCCTAAACCTAACCTTAATCTCTAAGGAAAACAGTTGATTGATATAAAAACAAAACATTAGGTCAAGAATAATGCAAAGTGAATAGGCATAATGTAATCCAAGGTTGGAAGGGTAGGTGAGTTTCTCTCAATTTTTTCTCTCTCAACTTTTTTTCCATCTTGCTGGCCGAAGACCTGGGTAGCGCCTCAGCTACTCGGGGGAGGTTCTGGCAGAGGTGCAGTCACACTTCGCCGTCCTTCGTACCCAATCCAGATTTTATGTGACCTGGTACGGCGGGTTTACTGCGGGGACATGCGTAGGCCCGTGCCTTCCGTTGCCTTCTATCTAACCGACAGGGTCGGCGGACCCTTTGGGGAAGGTTTAGCGAGACAAACTCAAAATACCTAACCAGCCAGTGCCCTTCGGACACCCGAGTATTACCTTAAGCCAAATTATCGGGTCGCATACTTTTCTAATTTTCCCGTTTCCCTGATATTTTCACCCTCTCGTCCCTCCTCCCCTCCTCTCAAGGGTAGAAGAGGGACGCCACCACGTGTCGGGTTTTTGGTCGAGATGCAGTCACATTTCCCAGTACCTGTCCGTGGACTCTCCTTTTCTTTATTTTTCTCTAACGCTTACTTTCTTGTTAAATAACTTCTCCCTCCCGTCCCTCCTCCCCTTCTGTCAAGGGTCGGAGAGGGAGAGGACCACGGGTTGGGTTTTGGTAGAGATGGCCTCATTTCCCATTGCCTTTCCGTGGTCTCTCTCTTTTATATTTCTCTAATTCTCACTTTCTCGCTATTGGCTAGAATAAAAAGGGCGCAGAGAGGCAACTTTTCCAACCTGGTTAGGGCCATCTTCAACCTCTACATAAGGCAGTGGAATGCTTGCAATCTACCTGAACATAGACTCTACAGGACCACTAGGAGCGAGGGGAGCAAGCCCTGAGAAGAAGGATAGGTTCCCTCACTTCGGAGGATGAATCAAGAGCACGGATTTGCAGGGCCTTTTCCATTGCGGCCTGAGAGGAGACGGGAGAGACGCCAATGGTGAGTTAAGAAGATGAAGACGAAGGTGAGGTAGAAGAAATAGCTTAGCCACCACTCATTGGAACGGGGAGAGGCCACACGGAGGAACTGAGAGAAACCCACAAAACTTACCAGCAGGTGAAGGAAGGCATTCACCCACTCAGGAAGAAAACTCGACGACGCGGGGAGTGCAAACAGCGGTAGATGTGCTGCTGGAGCTCCTTGAAGAAAGAAGAAGAAGATACCAAGAACCTGGTCCTAATTTTTCTGAAGCACGAAGAGGGAGAGAAGATCCATCACAACGGCAGGTGAAGGAATGCATTCACCTACTTAGGATGAAAGCTCGACGACGTGCGAAGGGCCAATGGTAAATGTGCTGCGGGAACTCCTTGAAGAAAGAAGAAGAAGGTACCGAGAACCTGGTCATAATTCTTCTGAAGCACCAAAAAAAAGGGGGGGAGAAGATCCACCGCAACGGCTACTAGTGGAGACAGCATCGGTCCAAGCACGGGACACTGCAACACAAACTTCAAGTCCTAAATTCAACCAGATTCTAGTCTTGAACCTGAACCAAATTCTGAAATCAATTCCTTACCCTGAGTCAAATCCTAACCCTTAACCAAATTGCAAACTAAATCCTAAACTTGACCAAATCTAGATTCCAGAATGAATTTTAAATCCAACCAAATATCTAAAAATTTACGATTTAATTTAATTAAATTACAAAACGAAAAGGCGAAACTATAATCGAATCACATTTTTTTATTTTAAAGCAGGCCCTAAAAGAAAAAAGAAGAATTTTTCTTCAAACGCATAAAAGAAAACATTGGACGTGATGGGACACTGGAGGGCGCCCTTGACACATTAAATCGCGTTGGTACCAACGGACCTCAGTTAGACGTGAATATTATGGACTTAATATTATCCTTTGAATTTAGAAACGAGTAAGTTGGAAAACACTATTAAATAGTATTAAGAGGTTTTTCAATAAGTTTGATTCTAATCGAATTTTGGAACGAATGCTTTGGTTGGCATGATTGCTGGCGGAGGATTGCTCTGACGTACGGCGAAAAAAAAGGTGGGGGCTACTTCCGGTTTGGCTAATGTTTACTAGCTGCCTTGTTTACGAGACTATTGATTCCACATACGGAGTTGGATTAAGGTGAGTGAGTGTTTTTAACGGACAAAAGTGACCGGGTAGTGCAAATAAACAATACCAATCTAAATGTATTCTATTATTTTCACCGGGAGGAGTAATTTTAAGAATATTATGTGTTATCGGGGGCCGCCATGACTTTGGCAAGGGCTTATGGGTATTTCTTAGTTGCTAATGCTCGCTAGCTGCGGTACGCGTAGGACGATATCGCTCCAAATAGGTGACTAGTTCGGTGATATATGTTGAATTTACGGCCGAATGGGACCGGGTGTCAATACAGGAACGGGCTCAGGAGGTTAAAACAAAAATTATTTGTTCGTTATTGATTTACGAAAGGACTTAGGTATGATTAGTGTCTATGGGCGGCGCCATTGTTTTGGGGCTGGGGCTTATGGGTGCTTCCGCATTGCTAATGCTCATAACATTAGCTACGATACGCCTACAGCTATTTCGTTACAAATATACGATCTTATTAATGTTATAAATTAATTTTACGGATGAATGGAATCGGGTAAAATACTTTAATAATACCAGGGGATTTGTGGACATTTTATTCCATTTTGATCGTTGTTTGGGAGAGATGATGTTGTGGAAGATAGGGGGATTACAGAAGCTGCCGGAGTAACTGACAGGAGTTTACGAGTACTTCTGGGGGGTTGGTACCTAGGAGTATCGCGATTTACGTTGATTTGTATTTCTAAATGTACGATTTGATTTAATAAAAAATATGAATTGAATTTTTAATAAAAAACTATGAATTGAATTTACATCTGAATGTTTTACGACTAACACAATTAAAGAGTGCCAATGGGTTATAGCCGAATTTTTTAGTGCTTATCAGTTGAATGGGGGGGCGTGATTGGAGGACGAGAGCCGCCACGATGATTCGCCAAGGCTCTTGAGGGGGACGTTCAACGGTGGCGCTGTGACGCAGGAGAGTGGCACTGGGGAAGACCTTCTTTCCAGGTAATATGTAAGGTTACTCCGATTCTTTGAGAGAAACTTCTTTGATGACATAAAATGTATTAAGAGTGGAAATAATACCTTAAAGGTCATTAGCACAGGTAGGCCACATAGAGTCCAATTTGCATTTATAATAATAAAGGTGGTCCCCCAATAAAACTGAAATGAAGCAAAACAACATTAAGAGGAAAACAACATTAAATGGAATACAAAGGTGGTTCATGTACAGTTAATAGTTGAACAAATCGGTACAACAAAAGGACTAGAAGACTGACCAATTGATCTACTCTGTCTGCGTTAAAGCTGGAGAGTTGACTGGACAAGCTACTGGAATTTCAATTGACGAAGTAGACACGCTCCGGGGCTTGATCGACCCCGGCGGGGCCTCCCTTGGGCGAGGGTGTCTGGTGATAATGGCCGAAACACTCTAAGACCCCAAGGTCCACTACTGATGAGGTGTCTACAAAATTTTGACATCCAAATTACCTACAACAATGACCCTTTCTAAACAAAACAGTTTTTTTAACAAAAATAGATTTATGGAAAAAAAATATATTAGTTCAAACACAACTAAGGGTTAATGGACACAATTAATACAAGGGTGGTCGAAAAAAGAAGAGAAAGAGAATGACCTCTAACCCTAACCCCTGACCTCTAACCCTAGCCTTGACCCATAACCCCTAATCCTTAGCCCTAGCCCTACTAACCATACTAACCCTAACCCCTGACCCCTAACCTTAACCCCTAATTCTAACCCCTAACCCTAACCCCTAAATCCTAACCCTTGACCCCTAGCCCTGATCCTACTAACCCTAACCCCTGACCCTAACCCCTAACCCCTGACCCTTACCCTAAACCTAACCTTAATCTCTAAGGAAAACAGTTGATTGAATATAAAAACAAAACATTAGGTCAAGAATAATGCAAAGTGAATAGGCATAATGTAATCCAAGGTTGGAAGGGTAGGTGAGTTTCTCTCAATTTTTTCTCTCTCAACTTTTTTTTCCATCTTGCTGGCCGAAGACCTGGGTAGCGCCTCAGCTACTCGGGGGAGGTTCTGGCAGAGGTGCAGTCACACTTCGCCGTCCTTCGTACCCAATCCAGATTTTATGTGACCTGGTACGGCGGGTTTACTGCGGGGACATGCGTAGGCCCGTGCCTTCCGTTGCCTTCTATCTAACCGACAGGGTCGGCGGACCCTTTGGGGAAGGTTTAGCGAGACAAACTCAAAATACCTAACCAGCCAGTGCCCTTCGGACACCCGAGTATTACCTTAAGCCAAATTATCGGGTCGCATACTTTTCTAATTTTCCCGTTTCCCTGATATTTTCACCCTCTCGTCCCTCCTCCCCTCCTCTCAAGGGTAGAAGAGGGACGCCACCACGTGTCGGGTTTTTGGTCGAGATGCAGTCACATTTCCCAGTACCTGTCCGTGGACTCTCCTTTTCTTTATTTTTCTCTAACGCTTACTTTCTTGTTAAATAACTTCTCCCTCCCGTCCCTCCTCCCCTTCTGTCAAGGGTCGGAGAGGGAGAGGACCACGGGTTGGGTTTTGGTAGAGATGGCCTCATTTCCCATTGCCTTTCCGTGGTCTCTCTCTTTTATATTTCTCTAATTCTCACTTTCTCGCTATTGGCTAGAATAAAAAGGGCGCAGAGAGGCAACTTTTCCAACCTGGTTAGGGCCATCTTCAACCTCTACATAAGGCAGTGGAATGCTTGCAATCTACCTGAACATAGACTCTACAGGACCACTAGGAGCGAGGGGAGCAAGCCCTGAGAAGAAGGATAGGTTCCCTCACTTCGGAGGATGAATCAAGAGCACGGATTTGCAGGGCCTTTTCCATTGCGGCCTGAGAGGAGACGGGAGAGACGCCAATGGTGAGTTAAGAAGATGAAGACGAAGGTGAGGTAGAAGAAATAGCTTAGCCACCACTCATTGGAACGGGGAGAGGCCACACGGAGGAACTGAGAGAAACCCACAAAACTTACCAGCAGGTGAAGGAAGGCATTCACCCACTCAGGAAGAAAACTCGACGACGCGGGGAGTGCAAACAGCGGTAGATGTGCTGCTGGAGCTCCTTGAAGAAAGAAGAAGAAGATACCAAGAACCTGGTCCTAATTTTTCTGAAGCACGAAGAGGGAGAGAAGATCCATCACAACGGCAGGTGAAGGAATGCATTCACCTACTTAGGATGAAAGCTCGACGACGTGCGAAGGGCCAATGGTAAATGTGCTGCGGGAACTCCTTGAAGAAAGAAGAAGAAGGTACCGAGAACCTGGTCATAATTCTTCTGAAGCACCAAAAAAAAAGGGGGGGAGAAGATCCACCGCAACGGCTACTAGTGGAGACAGCATCGGTCCAAGCACGGGACACTGCAACACAAACTTCAAGTCCTAAATTCAACCAGATTCTAGTCTTGAACCTGAACCAAATTCTGAAATCAATTCCTTACCCTGAGTCAAATCCTAACCCTTAACCAAATTGCAAACTAAATCCTAAACTTGACCAAATCTAGATTCCAGAATGAATTTTAAATCCAACCAAATATCTAAAAATTTACGATTTAATTTAATTAAATTACAAAACGAAAAGGCGAAACTATAATCGAATCACATTTTTTTATTTTAAAGCAGGCCCTAAAAGAAAAAAGAAGAATTTTTCTTCAAACGCATAAAAGAAAACATTGGACGTGATGGGACACTGGAGGGCGCCCTTGACACATTAAATCGCGTTGGTACCAACGGACCTCAGTTAGACGTGAATATTATGGACTTAATATTATCCTTTGAATTTAGAAACGAGTAAGTTGGAAAACACTATTAAATAGTATTAAGAGGTTTTTCAATAAGTTTGATTCTAATCGAATTTTGGAACGAATGCTTTGGTTGGCATGATTGCTGGCGGAGGATTGCTCTGACGTACGGCGAAAAAAAAAGGTGGGGGCTACTTCCGGTTTGGCTAATGTTTACTAGCTGCCTTGTTTACGAGACTATTGATTCCACATACGGAGTTGGATTAAGGTGAGTGAGTGTTTTTAACGGACAAAAGTGACCGGGTAGTGCAAATAAACAATACCAATCTAAATGTATTCTATTATTTTCACCGGGAGGAGTAATTTTAAGAATATTATGTGTTATCGGGGGCCGCCATGACTTTGGCAAGGGCTTATGGGTATTTCTTAGTTGCTAATGCTCGCTAGCTGCGGTACGCGTAGGACGATATCGCTCCAAATAGGTGACTAGTTCGGTGATATATGTTGAATTTACGGCCGAATGGGACCGGGTGTCAATACAGGAACGGGCTCAGGAGGTTAAAACAAAAATTATTTGTTCGTTATTGATTTACGAAAGGACTTAGGTATGATTAGTGTCTATGGGCGGCGCCATTGTTTTGGGGCTGGGGCTTATGGGTGCTTCCGCATTGCTAATGCTCATAACATTAGCTACGATACGCCTACAGCTATTTCGTTACAAATATACGATCTTATTAATGTTATAAATTAATTTTACGGATGAATGGAATCGGGTAAAATACTTTAATAATACCAGGGGATTTGTGGACATTTTATTCCATTTTGATCGTTGTTTGGGAGAGATGATGTTGTGGAAGATAGGGGGATTACAGAAGCTGCCGGAGTAACTGACAGGAGTTTACGAGTACTTCTGGGGGGTTGGTACCTAGGAGTATCGCGATTTACGTTGATTTGTATTTCTAAATGTACGATTTGATTTAATAAAAAATATGAATTGAATTTTTAATAAAAAACTATGAATTGAATTTACATCTGAATGTTTTACGACTAACACAATTAAAGAGTGCCAATGGGTTATAGCCGAATTTTTTAGTGCTTATCAGTTGAATGGGGGGGCGTGATTGGAGGACGAGAGCCGCCACGATGATTCGCCAAGGCTCTTGAGGGGGACGTTCAACGGTGGCGCTGTGACGCAGGAGAGTGGCACTGGGGAAGACCTTCTTTCCAGGTAATATGTAAGGTTACTCCGATTCTTTGAGAGAAACTTCTTTGATGACATAAAATGTATTAAGAGTGGAAATAATACCTTAAAGGTCATTAGCACAGGTAGGCCACATAGAGTCCAATTTGCATTTATAATAATAAAGGTGGTCCCCCAATAAAACTGAAATGAAGCAAAACAACATTAAGAGGAAAACAACATTAAATGGAATACAAAGGTGGTTCATGTACAGTTAATAGTTGAACAAATCGGTACAACAAAAGGACTAGAAGACTGACCAATTGATCTACTCTGTCTGCGTTAAAGCTGGAGAGTTGACTGGACAAGCTACTGGAATTTCAATTGACGAAGTAGACACGCTCCGGGGCTTGATCGACCCCGGCGGGGCCTCCCTTGGGCGAGGGTGTCTGGTGATAATGGCCGAAACACTCTAAGACCCCAAGGTCCACTACTGATGAGGTGTCTACAAAATTTTGACATCCAAATTACCTACAACAATGACCCTTTCTAAACAAAACAGTTTTTTTAACAAAAATAGATTTATGGAAAAAAAATATATTAGTTCAAACACAACTAAGGGTTAATGGACACAATTAATACAAGGGTGGTCGAAAAAAGAAGAGAAAGAGAATGACCTCTAACCCTAACCCCTGACCTCTAACCCTAGCCTTGACCCATAACCCCTAATCCTTAGCCCTAGCCCTACTAACCATACTAACCCTAACCCCTGACCCCTAACCTTAACCCCTAATTCTAACCCCTAACCCTAACCCCTAAATCCTAACCCTTGACCCCTAGCCCTGATCCTACTAACCCTAACCCCTGACCCTAACCCCTAACCCCTGACCCTTACCCTAAACCTAACCTTAATCTCTAAGGAAAACAGTTGATTGAATATAAAAACAAAACATTAGGTCAAGAATAATGCAAAGTGAATAGGCATAATGTAATCCAAGGTTGGAAGGGTAGGTGAGTTTCTCTCAATTTTTTCTCTCTCAACTTTTTTTCCATCTTGCTGGCCGAAGACCTGGGTAGCGCCTCAGCTACTCGGGGGAGGTTCTGGCAGAGGTGCAGTCACACTTCGCCGTCCTTCGTACCCAATCCAGATTTTATGTGACCTGGTACGGCGGGTTTACTGCGGGGACATGCGTAGGCCCGTGCCTTCCGTTGCCTTCTATCTAACCGACAGGGTCGGCGGACCCTTTGGGGAAGGTTTAGCGAGACAAACTCAAAATACCTAACCAGCCAGTGCCCTTCGGACACCCGAGTATTACCTTAAGCCAAATTATCGGGTCGCATACTTTTCTAATTTTCCCGTTTCCCTGATATTTTCACCCTCTCGTCCCTCCTCCCCTCCTCTCAAGGGTAGAAGAGGGACGCCACCACGTGTCGGGTTTTTGGTCGAGATGCAGTCACATTTCCCAGTACCTGTCCGTGGACTCTCCTTTTCTTTATTTTTCTCTAACGCTTACTTTCTTGTTAAATAACTTCTCCCTCCCGTCCCTCCTCCCCTTCTGTCAAGGGTCGGAGAGGGAGAGGACCACGGGTTGGGTTTTGGTAGAGATGGCCTCATTTCCCATTGCCTTTCCGTGGTCTCTCTCTTTTATATTTCTCTAATTCTCACTTTCTCGCTATTGGCTAGAATAAAAAGGGCGCAGAGAGGCAACTTTTCCAACCTGGTTAGGGCCATCTTCAACCTCTACATAAGGCAGTGGAATGCTTGCAATCTACCTGAACATAGACTCTACAGGACCACTAGGAGCGAGGGGAGCAAGCCCTGAGAAGAAGGATAGGTTCCCTCACTTCGGAGGATGAATCAAGAGCACGGATTTGCAGGGCCTTTTCCATTGCGGCCTGAGAGGAGACGGGAGAGACGCCAATGGTGAGTTAAGAAGATGAAGACGAAGGTGAGGTAGAAGAAATAGCTTAGCCACCACTCATTGGAACGGGGAGAGGCCACACGGAGGAACTGAGAGAAACCCACAAAACTTACCAGCAGGTGAAGGAAGGCATTCACCCACTCAGGAAGAAAACTCGACGACGCGGGGAGTGCAAACAGCGGTAGATGTGCTGCTGGAGCTCCTTGAAGAAAGAAGAAGAAGATACCAAGAACCTGGTCCTAATTTTTCTGAAGCACGAAGAGGGAGAGAAGATCCATCACAACGGCAGGTGAAGGAATGCATTCACCTACTTAGGATGAAAGCTCGACGACGTGCGAAGGGCCAATGGTAAATGTGCTGCGGGAACTCCTTGAAGAAAGAAGAAGAAGGTACCGAGAACCTGGTCATAATTCTTCTGAAGCACCAAAAAAAAGGGGGGGAGAAGATCCACCGCAACGGCTACTAGTGGAGACAGCATCGGTCCAAGCACGGGACACTGCAACACAAACTTCAAGTCCTAAATTCAACCAGATTCTAGTCTTGAACCTGAACCAAATTCTGAAATCAATTCCTTACCCTGAGTCAAATCCTAACCCTTAACCAAATTGCAAACTAAATCCTAAACTTGACCAAATCTAGATTCCAGAATGAATTTTAAATCCAACCAAATATCTAAAAATTTACGATTTAATTTAATTAAATTACAAAACGAAAAGGCGAAACTATAATCGAATCACATTTTTTTATTTTAAAGCAGGCCCTAAAAGAAAAAAGAAGAATTTTTCTTCAAACGCATAAAAGAAAACATTGGACGTGATGGGACACTGGAGGGCGCCCTTGACACATTAAATCGCGTTGGTACCAACGGACCTCAGTTAGACGTGAATATTATGGACTTAATATTATCCTTTGAATTTAGAAACGAGTAAGTTGGAAAACACTATTAAATAGTATTAAGAGGTTTTTCAATAAGTTTGATTCTAATCGAATTTTGGAACGAATGCTTTGGTTGGCATGATTGCTGGCGGAGGATTGCTCTGACGTACGGCGAAAAAAAAGGTGGGGGCTACTTCCGGTTTGGCTAATGTTTACTAGCTGCCTTGTTTACGAGACTATTGATTCCACATACGGAGTTGGATTAAGGTGAGTGAGTGTTTTTAACGGACAAAAGTGACCGGGTAGTGCAAATAAACAATATCAATCTAAATGTATTCTATTATTTTCACCGGGAGGAGTAATTTTAAGAATATTATGTGTTATCGGGGGCCGCCATGACTTTGGCAAGGGCTTATGGGTATTTCTTAGTTGCTAATGCTCGCTAGCTGCGGTACGCGTAGGACGATATCGCTCCAAATAGGTGACTAGTTCGGTGATATATGTTGAATTTACGGCCGAATGGGACCGGGTGTCAATACAGGAACGGGCTCAGGAGGTTAAAACAAAAATTATTTGTTCGTTATTGATTTACGAAAGGACTTAGGTATGATTAGTGTCTATGGGCGGCGCCATTGTTTTGGGGCTGGGGCTTATGGGTGCTTCCGCATTGCTAATGCTCATAACATTAGCTACGATACGCCTACAGCTATTTCGTTACAAATATACGATCTTATTAATGTTATAAATTAATTTTACGGATGAATGGAATCGGGTAAAATACTTTAATAATACCAGGGGATTTGTGGACATTTTATTCCATTTTGATCGTTGTTTGGGAGAGATGATGTTGTGGAAGATAGGGGGATTACAGAAGCTGCCGGAGTAACTGACAGGAGTTTACGAGTACTTCTGGGGGGTTGGTACCTAGGAGTATCGCGATTTACGTTGATTTGTATTTCTAAATGTACGATATGATTTAATAAAAAATATGAATTGAATTTTTAATAAAAAACTATGAATTGAATTTACATCTGAATGTTTTACGACTAACACAATTAAAGAGTGCCAATGGGTTATAGCCGAATTTTTTAGTGCTTATCAGTTGAATGGGGGGGGCGTGATTGGAGGACGAGAGCCGCCACGATGATTCGCCAAGGCTCTTGAGGGGGACGTTCAACGGTGGCGCTGTGACGCAGGAGAGTGGCACTGGGGAAGACCTTCTTTCCAGGTAATATGTAAGGTTACTCCGATTCTTTGAGAGAAACTTCTTTGATGACATAAAATGTATTAAGAGTGGAAATAATACCTTAAAGGTCATTAGCACAGGTAGGCCACATAGAGTCCAATTTGCATTTATAATAATAAAGGTGGTCCCCCAATAAAACTGAAATGAAGCAAAACAACATTAAGAGGAAAACAACATTAAATGGAATACAAAGGTGGTTCATGTACAGTTAATAGTTGAACAAATCGGTACAACAAAAGGACTAGAAGACTGACCAATTGATCTACTCTGTCTGCGTTAAAGCTGGAGAGTTGACTGGACAAGCTACTGGAATTTCAATTGACGAAGTAGACACGCTCCGGGGCTTGATCGACCCCGGCGGGGCCTCCCTTGGGCGAGGGTGTCTGGTGATAATGGCCGAAACACTCTAAGACCCCAAGGTCCACTACTGATGAGGTGTCTACAAAATTTTGACATCCAAATTACCTACAACAATGACCCTTTCTAAACAAAACAGTTTTTTTAACAAAAATAGATTTATGGAAAAAAAATATATTAGTTCAAACACAACTAAGGGTTAATGGACACAATTAATACAAGGGTGGTCGAAAAAAGAAGAGAAAGAGAATGACCTCTAACCCTAACCCCTGACCTCTAACCCTAGCCTTGACCCATAACCCCTAATCCTTAGCCCTAGCCCTACTAACCATACTAACCCTAACCCCTGACCCCTAACCTTAACCCCTAATTCTAACCCCTAACCCTAACCCCTAAATCCTAACCCTTGACCCCTAGCCCTGATCCTACTAACCCTAACCCCTGACCCTAACCCCTAACCCCTGACCCTTACCCTAAACCTAACCTTAATCTCTAAGGAAAACAGTTGATTGAATATAAAAACAAAACATTAGGTCAAGAATAATGCAAAGTGAATAGGCATAATGTAATCCAAGGTTGGAAGGGTAGGTGAGTTTCTCTCAATTTTTTCTCTCTCAACTTTTTTTTCCATCTTGCTGGCCGAAGACCTGGGTAGCGCCTCAGCTACTCGGGGGAGGTTCTGGCAGAGGTGCAGTCACACTTCGCCGTCCTTCGTACCCAATCCAGATTTTATGTGACCTGGTACGGCGGGTTTACTGCGGGGACATGCGTAGGCCCGTGCCTTCCGTTGCCTTCTATCTAACCGACAGGGTCGGCGGACCCTTTGGGGAAGGTTTAGCGAGACAAACTCAAAATACCTAACCAGCCAGTGCCCTTCGGACACCCGAGTATTACCTTAAGCCAAATTATCGGGTCGCATACTTTTCTAATTTTCCCGTTTCCCTGATATTTTCACCCTCTCGTCCCTCCTCCCCTCCTCTCAAGGGTAGAAGAGGGACGCCACCACGTGTCGGGTTTTTGGTCGAGATGCAGTCACATTTCCCAGTACCTGTCCGTGGACTCTCCTTTTCTTTATTTTTCTCTAACGCTTACTTTCTTGTTAAATAACTTCTCCCTCCCGTCCCTCCTCCCCTTCTGTCAAGGGTCGGAGAGGGAGAGGACCACGGGTTGGGTTTTGGTAGAGATGGCCTCATTTCCCATTGCCTTTCCGTGGTCTCTCTCTTTTATATTTCTCTAATTCTCACTTTCTCGCTATTGGCTAGAATAAAAAGGGCGCAGAGAGGCAACTTTTCCAACCTGGTTAGGGCCATCTTCAACCTCTACATAAGGCAGTGGAATGCTTGCAATCTACCTGAACATAGACTCTACAGGACCACTAGGAGCGAGGGGAGCAAGCCCTGAGAAGAAGGATAGGTTCCCTCACTTCGGAGGATGAATCAAGAGCACGGATTTGCAGGGCCTTTTCCATTGCGGCCTGAGAGGAGACGGGAGAGACGCCAATGGTGAGTTAAGAAGATGAAGACGAAGGTGAGGTAGAAGAAATAGCTTAGCCACCACTCATTGGAACGGGGAGAGGCCACACGGAGGAACTGAGAGAAACCCACAAAACTTACCAGCAGGTGAAGGAAGGCATTCACCCACTCAGGAAGAAAACTCGACGACGCGGGGAGTGCAAACAGCGGTAGATGTGCTGCTGGAGCTCCTTGAAGAAAGAAGAAGAAGATACCAAGAACCTGGTCCTAATTTTTCTGAAGCACGAAGAGGGAGAGAAGATCCATCACAACGGCAGGTGAAGGAATGCATTCACCTACTTAGGATGAAAGCTCGACGACGTGCGAAGGGCCAATGGTAAATGTGCTGCGGGAACTCCTTGAAGAAAGAAGAAGAAGGTACCGAGAACCTGGTCATAATTCTTCTGAAGCACCAAAAAAAAGGGGGGGAGAAGATCCACCGCAACGGCTACTAGTGGAGACAGCATCGGTCCAAGCACGGGACACTGCAACACAAACTTCAAGTCCTAAATTCAACCAGATTCTAGTCTTGAACCTGAACCAAATTCTGAAATCAATTCCTTACCCTGAGTCAAATCCTAACCCTTAACCAAATTGCAAACTAAATCCTAAACTTGACCAAATCTAGATTCCAGAATGAATTTTAAATCCAACCAAATATCTAAAAATTTACGATTTAATTTAATTAAATTACAAAACGAAAAGGCGAAACTATAATCGAATCACATTTTTTTATTTTAAAGCAGGCCCTAAAAGAAAAAAGAAGAATTTTTCTTCAAACGCATAAAAGAAAACATTGGACGTGATGGGACACTGGAGGGCGCCCTTGACACATTAAATCGCGTTGGTACCAACGGACCTCAGTTAGACGTGAATATTATGGACTTAATATTATCCTTTGAATTTAGAAACGAGTAAGTTGGAAAACACTATTAAATAGTATTAAGAGGTTTTTCAATAAGTTTGATTCTAATCGAATTTTGGAACGAATGCTTTGGTTGGCATGATTGCTGGCGGAGGATTGCTCTGACGTACGGCGAAAAAAAAGGTGGGGGCTACTTCCGGTTTGGCTAATGTTTACTAGCTGCCTTGTTTACGAGACTATTGATTCCACATACGGAGTTGGAT
>NW_023590198.1:0-49752 GCF_901709675.1 Syngnathus acus
CACCCTTTGATTGGTATTGTTTTGCAAAACGACACGCTCTTGCCAAGTGTCCTCGTCTCCCACAGTTCCAACAGTTGTCAGAATCTGATGGGGGTTTTGAATTATATTGCGGCCTGCGACCTTGTTGGCCTCTACCTCTTCCTCTGGCCTGCTGGGACCCATGAAAGAAGACTGTTGTATCTTCATCTAGGTCAACATCATCATCATCATCGCCTAGATGAAATACATCAGAACTTTTGGCCCATTGCGTAGTTGTTGTCACACTTGCAATATCTACTTCCACCAAATGTTTCCTCACCCAGTTGCCGAAGTCGGGGGGGGGAAACAGTGATGAGCGCGTTTTTAAGACGTTGCTGATAAGCACTCTCAGCCGCATCATCGAATGGGGTGCCACTGTGCACCCAGAATTCTTTTTCAAATCTTAATTGAATGGCGGTCTCATCACTTTTTATCTTTCCAGGTTTTGTCTCCTGAATTTGTTCTCTTTTCTCTTGTGAAGCTTTCAACCACATTCTAGCACAATTCAACTCTCTCTCTTTTCTTTTCTTTTTCAGTCCCTTTGTCGTTCTATCTACACTCTCCTCCAAAACATCAACCACCATCTTCCACACTTCAACTTTCAACGTCCCTTCTACTCCATACTTTTTCTTCCACTTTGGCATGTATTGCATACAATTAAGAAATTTACATGCCATGTACTTCTCATCTCCTTCAAGAGCTAGGGATTTACCGGTTTTGTTTCCCATCTTAATTAGGTATTTTAGGTTTATACAATTTTTTTTATTTTTATTTTCTTTGAGGATCCTCAATGCAGGTTTAAATTGACCTTCCACCAAATTCTCTTTGCGGTCAATTTATCCTACCAGTCGCACTCTCAACCACACAAACACCAGCGCTTTTTATTTTTAGGCCTATCCAGGATGGGTGTAAAACCCTCCAACACAGCTTGGAGGAACGGACAGAAAAAAGAATCTACGCCCTTCTTCAATTAGGAAAAAGAAACTCTGTTCTTTCTTAGCCCGTTCCTTCCACTGGGACTTGAACCCAAGCTGTTCTTTGGCCGGAGAAACGTACAAAGAAATATCTACACCCTTCTTTGATTAACAAAAAGAAGCTCCGTGTTTCTTAGCACGTTCCTTCCACTGGGACTCTAACCCAAGCCAGATCCCTCAGCTTGGAAGAACAGACAAAGAAGAATCTACGCACTTCTTCGATGAACGAAAAAGAAGCTCTGCTTTTCTTAGTCTGTTACTTCCCCTGGGACTCGAACCCAAGCTATATTCCGTGCACCTCTACCTTTTACGCGTTTCACAACAACACAATCACACAACTTTAGGGCGTTAACTTACTTGTCCCCTGGTTCGTTGCACTGCCGGGTCCCGTCAATCCACCTCTGTCAGACGAAGGCAGACCTAAGACGCTGGCCCAGCGAAGAATTTCCTTCCCAGGTCTTTCTTTACCAGGTCCTCCTAATGGACGCTGGCCCGTCGACGGTGTACAGCGCGTCGTCCTCCGTCAGCCAGATGGCGGGTATGAGGGTCCCGGGTTTCGGCACCAAAATGTTAGGGTAGTGTTCACTCTAACTTATTTTGCAAGAACCACACTGGAGACAAGTTAGTCGTTTCAGACACCTGCAGGCGGAGAGTTCACTCGTCGCTGTGCTTACAGCGATGGTCGAATGAAGTCTGAAGTCAGGCCTCATCAGGTGCATATTTATTGAGAAGAAACACAGTGGGGTTGAAAGTGGGGGTGTTGGAACACAGGATGGGGTGTAGCCGCTCCCCTGCTGATCAAAGCATAGCAGGGGGCCTTTTACGACTTTGTGGAAACAAAGCAACTCTGATTGCTTCCTCTGCAGCTAGTCAATCAGGTGAAAAGAGCTTAGCACTTTGGTCCACTACTTTTGGTAAGACAGGACAGGCTAGGTAAATTATCACAGGTTACATTCCAACATAATCATACGATGAAGATATTCTGCAAACCCTAACAACGTGCTCACCTCGTCGAGAAAATGCGCTCTAAGCAATACAATTAAAAATGCTCATAAAACATAAACCAAACGTTGCAGGTGGTCATTTCTTCATGTGCAGTGATAAACTCGGCACTCTGAAGCACCCAAGAGCGCTTTTTACTTTGCCAACCTAACCAGAGTGACGGGAGAGGCACCATCCAGAAAACGTGCTCAGCTCGTCGAGAAAATGCGATTTAAGCAATAAAACTAAAAATGCTTATAAAACATAAACCAAACGTTGCAGGTGGTCATTTCTGCATGTGCAGTGATAAACTGGGCACTCTGAAGCCCCCAAGAGCACTTTTTACTATGCCAACCTAACCAGAGTGACGGGAGAGGCACCATCCAGAAAACGTGCTCAGCTCGTCGAGAAAATGCGATTTAAGCAATAAAACAAAAAATGCTTATAAAACATAAACCAAACATTGCAGGTGGTCATTTCTGCATGCGCAGTGATAAACCCGGCACTCTGAAGCACCCAAGAGCGCTTTTTACTAGAAAACGTGCTCAGCTCGTCGAGAAAATGCGCTCTAAGCAATACAATTAAAAATGCTCATAAAACATAAACCAAACGTTGCAGGTGGTCATTTCTTCATGTGCAGTGATAAACTCGGCACTCTGAAGCACCCAAGAGCGCTTTTTACTTTGCCAACCTAACCAGAGTGACGGGAGAGGCACCATCCAGAAAACGTGCTCAGCTCGTCGAGAAAATGCGATTTAAGCAATAAAACTAAAAATGCTTATAAAACATAAACCAAACGTTGCAGGTGGTCATTTCTGCATGCGCAGTGATAAACTGGGCACTCTGAAGCCCCCAAGAGCAGCTTTTTACTATGCCAACCTAACCAGAGTGACGGGAGAGGCACCATCCAGAAAACGTGCTCAGCTCGTCGAGAAAATGCGATTTAAGCAATAAAACAAAAAATGCTTATAAAACATAAACCAAACGTTGCAGGTGGTCATTTCTGCATGCGCAGTGATAAACCCGGCACTCTGAAGCACCCAAGAGCGCTTTTTACTAGAAAAACGTGCTCAGCTCGTCGAGAAAATGCGCTCTAAGCAATACAATTAAAAATGCTCATAAAACATAAACCAAACGTTGCAGGTGGTCATTTCTTTATGTGCAGTGATAAACTCGGCACTCTGAAGCACCCAAGAGCGCTTTTTACTTTGCCAACCTAACCAGAGTGACGGGAGAGGCACCATCCAGAAAACGTGCTCAGCTCGTCGAGAAAATGCGATTTAAGCAATAAAACTAAAATGCTTATAAAACATAAACCAAACGTTGCAGGTGGTCATTTCTGCATGCGCAGTGATAAACTGGGCACTCTGAAGCCCCCAAGAGCGCTTTTTACTATGCCAACCTAACCAGAGTGACGGGAGAGGCACCATCCAGAAAACGTGCTCAGCTCGTCGAGAAAATGCGATTTAAGCAATAAAACAAAAAATGCTTATAAAACATAAACCAAACGTTGCAGGTGGTCATTTCTGCATGCGCAGTGATAAACCCGGCACTCTGAAGCACCCAAGAGCGCTTTTAACTAGAAAACGTGCTCAGCTCGTCGAGAAAATGCGCTCTAAGCAATACAATTAAAAATGCTCATAAAACATAAACCAAACGTTGCAGGTGGTCATTTCTTTATGTGCAGTGATAAACTCGGCACTCTGAAGCACCCAAGAGCGCTTTTTACTTTGCCAACCTAACAAGAGTGACGGGAGAGGCACCATCCAGAAAACATGCTCAGCTCGTCGAGAAAATGCGATTTAAGCAATAAAACTGAAAATGCTTATAAAACATAAACCAAACGTTGCAGGTGGTCATTTCTTCATGCGCAGTGATAAACTGGGCACTCTGAAGCCCCCAAGAGCACTTTTTACTATGCCAACCTAACCAGAGTGACGGGAGAGGCACCATCCAGAAAACGTGCTCAGCTCGTCGAGAAAATGCGATTTAAGCAATAAAACTAAAAATGCTTATAAAACATAAACCAAACGTTGCAGGTTGTCATTTCTTCATGCGCAGTGATAAACTCCGCACTCTGAAGGACCCAAGAGCGCTTTTTACTATGCCAACTTAACCAGAGTGACGTGAGGCGACCGGGCGCGGACGCTAACTCACGCCCGGCAAGAGCGCTCGGAAGGCGGATAGGCTTTCACGGAAGCCCCGCCAGTAGGTCCGCGGGCCATTTAGGGTCCCATAAGTGACCGTGCGCGGTCTCTAACTCACGCCCGGCAGGAGTGCTCGGAGGGCGAATAGGCTTTCACGGAGGTACCGCCAGCCGGTCCGCGGGCTATTTAGGGTCCCATAACTGACCGGGCGCGGTCTCAAACCCACGCCCGGCAGGAGTGCTCGGAGGGCGGATAGGCATTCACGGAGGTCCCGCCAGCCGGTCCGCGGGCTATTTAGGGTCCCATAACTGACCGGGCGCGGTCTCAAACTCAGGCCCGGCAGGAGTGCTCGGAGGGCGGATAGGCATTCACGGAGGTCCCGCCAGCCGGTCCGCGGGCTATTTAGGGTCCCATAACTGACCGGGCGCGGTCTCAAACTCAGGCCCGGCAGGAGTGCTCGGAGGGCGGATAGGCATTCACGGAGGTCCCGCCAGCCGGTCCGCGGGCTATTTAGGGTCCCATAACTGACCGGGCGCGGCCTCAAACTCAGGCCCGGCAGGAGTGCTCGGAGGGCGGATAGGCATTCACGGAGGTCCCGCCAGCCGGTCCGCGGGCTATTTAGGGTCCCATAACTGACCGGGCGCGGTCTCTAACCCACGCCCGGCAGGAGTGCTCGGAGGGCGGATAGGCATTCACGGAGGTCCCGCCAGCCGGTCCGCGGGCCATTCAGGGTCCCAGACATGACCGGGCGCGGTCTCTAACCCACGCCCGGCGGGAGTGCTCGGAGGGCGGATAGGCTTCCACGGACGTCCCGCCAGCCGGTCCGCGGGCCATTCAGGGTCCCATACATGACCGGGCGCGGTCTCGAACTCAGGCCCGGCAGGAGTGCTCGGAGGGCGGATAGGCATTCACGGAGGTACCGCCAGCAGGTCCGCGGGCCATTTCGGGTCCCATAAGTGACCGGGCGCGGTCTCGAACTCACGCCCGGCAGGAGTGCTCGGAGGGCGGATAGGCTTTCACGGTGGTACCGCCAGCCGGTCCGCGGGCCATTTAGGGTCCCATAAGTGACCGGGCGCGGTCTCTAACCCACGCCCGGCAGGAGTGCTCGGAGGGCGGACAGGCTTTCACGGAGCTCCCGGCAGCCGGTCCGCGGGCCATTTAGGGTCCCATAAGTGACCGGGCGCGGTCTCGAACTCACGCCCGGCAGGAGTGCTCGGAGGGCGGATAGGCTTTCACGGTGGTACCGCCAGCCGGTCCGCGGGCCATTTAGGGTCCCATAAGTGACCGGGCGCGGTCTCTAACTCAGGCCCGGCAGGAGTGCTCGGACGGCGGATAGGCATTCACGGAGGTACCGCCAGCCGGTCCGCGGGCCAATTAGGGTCCCATAAGTGACCGGGCGCGGTCTCTAACCCACGCCCGGCAGGAGTGCTCGGAGGGCGGACAGGCTTTCACGGAGCTCCCGCCAGCCGGTCCGCGGGCCAAATAGGGTCCCATAAGGGACCGGGGGCGGACGCTAAACCACGCACTCAACTCGGCACTCTGAAGCACCCAAGAGCGCTTTTTACTAGAAAACGTGCTCAGCTCGTCGAGAAAATGCACTCTAAGCAATACAATTAAAAATGCTTATAAAACATAAACCAAACGTTGCAGGTGGTCATTTCTTCATGCGCAGTGATAAACTCGGCACTCTGAAGCACCCAAGAGCGCTTTTTACTTTGCCAACCTAACCAGAGTGACGGGAGAGGCACCATCCAGAAAACGTGCTCAGCTCGTCGAGAAAATTCGATTTAAGCAATAAAACTAAAAATGCTTATAAAACATAAACCAAACGTTGCAGGTGGTCATTTCTGCATGCGCATTGATAAACTGGGCACTCTGAAGCCCCCAAGAGCACTTTTTACTATGCCAACCTAACCAGAGTGACGGGAGAGGCACCATCCAGAAAACGTGCTCAGCTCGTCGAGAAAATGCGATTTAAGCAATAAAACAAAAAATGCTTATAAAACATAAACCAAACGTTGCAGGTGGTCATTTCTGCATGCGCAGTGATAAACCCGGCACTCTGAAGCACCCAAGAGCGCTTTTTACTAGAAAACGTGCTCAGCTCGTCGAGAAAATGCGCTCTAAGCAATAAAACAAAAAATGCTTATAAAACATAAACCAAACGTTGCAGGTGGTCATTTCTGCATGCGCAGTGATAAACCCGGCACTCTGAAGCACCCAAGAGCGCTTTTTACTAGAAAACGTGCTCAGCTCGTCGAGAAAATGCGCTCTAAGCAATACAATTAAAAATGCTCATAAAACATAAACCAAACGTTGCAGGTGGTCATTTCTTCATGTGCAGTGATAAACTCGGCACTCTGAAGCACCCAAGAGCGCTTTTTACTTTGCCAACCTAACCAGAGTGACGGGAGAGGCACCATCCAGAAAACGTGCTCAGCTCGTCGAGAAAATGCGATTTAAGCAATAAAACTAAAAATGCTTATAAAACATAAACCAAACGTTGCAGGTGGTCATTTCTGCATGCGCAGTGATAAACTGGGCACTCTGAAGCCCCCAAGAGCACTTTTTACTATGCCAACCTAACCAGAGTGACGGGAGAGGCACCATCCAGAAAACGTGCTCAGCTCGTCGAGAAAATGCGATTTAAGCAATAAAACAAAAAATGCGTATAAAACATAAACCAAACGTTGCAGGTGGTCATTTCTGCATGCGCAGTGATAAACCCGGCACTCTGAAGCACCCAAGAGCGCTTTTTACTAGAAATAGTGCTCAGCTCGTCGAGAAAATGCGCTCTAAGCAATACAATTAAAAATGCTCATAAAACATAAACCAAACGTTGCAGGTGGTCATTTCTTCATGTGCAGTGATAAACTCGGCACTCTGAAGCACCCAAGAGCGCTTTATACTTTGCCAACCTAACCAGAGTGACGGGAGAGGCACCATCCAGAAAACGTGCTCAGCTCGTCGAGAAAATGCGATTTAAGCAATAAAACTAAAAATGCTTATAAAACATAAACCAAACGTTGCAGGTGGTCATTTCTGCATGCGCAGTGATAAACTGGGCACTCTGAAGCCCCCAAGAGCACTTTTTACTATGCCAACCTAACCAGAGTGACGGGAGAGGCACCATCCAGAAAACGTGCTCAGCTCGTCGAGAAAATGCGATTTAAGCAATAAAACAAAAAATGCTTATAAAACATAAACCAAACGTTGCAGGTGGTCATTTCTGCATGCGCAGTGATAAACCCGGCACTCTGAAGCACCCAAGAGCGCTTTTTACTAGAAATACGTGCTCAGCTCGTCGAGAAAATGCGCTCTAAGCAATACAATTAAAAATGCTCATAAAACATAAACCAAACGTTGCAGGTGGTCATTTCTTCATGTGCAGTGATAAACTCGGCACTCTGAAGCACCCAAGAGCGCTTTTTACTTTGCCAACCTAACCAGAGTGACGGGAGAGGCACCATCCAGAAAACGTGCTCAGCTCGTCGAGAAAATGCGATTTAAGCAATAAAACTAAAAATGCTTATAAAACATAAACCAAACGTTGCAGGTGGTCATTTCTGCATGCGCAGTGATAAACTGGGCACTCTGAAGCCCCCAAGAGCACTTTTTACTATGCCAACCTAACCAGAGTGACGGGAGAGGCACCATCCAGAAAACGTGCTCAGCTCGTCGAGAAAATGCGATTTAAGCAATAAAACAAAAAATGCTTATAAAACATAAACCAAACGTTGCAGGTGGTCATTTCTGCATGCGCAGTGATAAACCCGGCACTCTGAAGCACCCAAGAGCGCTTTTTACTAGAAATACGTGCTCAGCTCGTCGAGAAAATGCGCTCTAAGCAATACAATTAAAAATGCTCATAAAACATAAACCAAACGTTGCAGGTGGTCATTTCTTATGTGCAGTGATAAACTCGGCACTCTGAAGCACCCAAGAGCGCTTTTTACTTTGCCAACCTAACCAGAGTGACGGGAGAGGCACCATCCAGAAAACGTGCTCAGCTCGTCGAGAAAATGCGATTTAAGCAATAAAACTAAAAATGCTTATAAAACATAAACCAAACGTTGCAGGTGGTCATTTCTGCATGCGCAGTGATAAACTGGGCACTCTGAAGCCCCCAAGAGCGCTTTTTACTATGCCAACCTAACCAGAGTGACGGGAGAGGCACCATCCAGAAAACGTGCTCAGCTCGTCGAGAAAATGCGATTTAAGCAATAAAACAAAAAATGCTTATAAAACATAAACCAAACGTTGCAGGTGGTCATTTCTGCATGCGCAGTGATAAACCCGGCACTCTGAAGCACCCAAGAGCGCTTTTTACTAGAAATAGTGCTCAGCTCGTCGAGAAAATGCGCTCTAAGCAATACAATTAAAAATGCTCATAAAACATAAACCAAACGTTGCAGGTGGTCATTTCTTTATGTGCAGTGATAAACTCGGCACTCTGAAGCACCCAAGAGCGCTTTTTACTTTGCCAACCTAACCAGAGTGACGGGAGAGGCACCATCCAGAAAACGTGCTCAGCTCGTCGAGAAAATGCGATTTAAGCAATAAAACTAAAAATGCTTATAAAACATAAACCAAACGTTGCAGGTGGTCATTTCTGCATGCGCAGTGATAAACTGGGCACTCTGAAGCCCCCAAGAGCGCTTTTTACTATGCCAACCTAACCAGAGTGACGGGAGAGGCACCATCCAGAAAACGTGCTCAGCTCGTCGAGAAAATGCGATTTAAGCAATAAAACAAAAAATGCTTATAAAACATAAACCAAACGTTGCAGGTGGTCATTTCTGCATGCGCAGTGATAAACCCGGCACTCTGAAGCACCCAAGAGCGCTTTTTACTAGAAATAGTGCTCAGCTCGTCGAGAAAATGCGCTCTAAGCAATACAATTAAAAATGCTCATAAAACATAAACCAAAACGTTGCAGGTGGTCATTTCTTTATGTGCAGTGATAAACTCGGCACTCTGAAGCACCCAAGAGCGCTTTTTACTTTGCCAACCTAACCAGAGTGACGGGAGAGGCACCATCCAGAAAACGTGCTCAGCTCGTCGAGAAAATGCGATTTAAGCAATAAAACTAAAAATGCTTATAAAACATAAACCAAACGTTGCAGGTGGTCATTTCTGCATGCGCAGTGATAAACTGGGCACTCTGAAGCCCCCAAGAGCGCTTTTTACTATGCCAACCTAACCAGAGTGACGGGAGAGGCACCATCCAGAAAACGTACTCAGCTCGTCGAGAAAATGCGATTTAAGCAATAAAACAATGAAGGAATAGGGGCAAAAGACACAAAACCCGCCTAGCCACAATACCAGATACGCTCACATCTCTTTGGATAAAGTATACAAGCAGACAAGTATATTCATGGAATCAACCAATAAAGCAGACATAACTAGACATTCTTTGATGCAAGATAATAACAGAGGTTGCTACAACTTTATGATTCAATATGTATTTCTGTGCACTGCAAAATAAATGTATTTTGATATGTTGCTTACATAGCTTAATGACCCTTAAGGAACTGTGTAATGCATGCCTGATGTTTGTTCTCTAAATCATGGACACGGCCAGAGTCGTCTTGACCGTACAGTACTTGATTATATCTTGTGTTTTGATTAAACGTCATATGTCGCCTAATGCGAGACGCCAGCTTTTAGATTACTACTGAACGCTCTGCACAGAGGGAAATGTTTTGCCTAACAGAAAAGATATGGTGGAAAGCATGATTAAACTAAGAATATAATGATGTGAGCAAAGACATGAACTAACTTTGCATAGTCAGGGAACAGTAATAGATTAATGATGTTACAGCCAAAAAGCTCACATTAATTCGTACAAAATGACAAAAGTGAAAGAATGAGGTACGACAGCATATGTGCAAGAATGGAGGAGAATGTTTACAGGAAGGTCACTCGGAGATAAAAAACCAGCTGGTGCCAGAAGGAGACAGCCAAGGACTCGGCCAAAGATGATCACCAAGGCCGAAAGACGGGATGGAAGACCACAGCCCCCACACACACACCGAATCTTCCATAACCAGCACCCACTCCCATGGAATCAAACTCTCCTGCGAACTCGCCCCACCCCAACTACTCATCACCCATCAAACGCGCCCCACACCAACTGAATATAAGCTGACCAAAGAACCTTGAACGTTGCCTTTTCTGAATGGAGACTTTCTGCTCTTGAAAGGCCCAGCGCTGTATTGTACTTTCCTGAAAACAGAGCTTTCTTAACAAGAATTATGATTGAACTCAACCAACCTGTGTAAGTCTAATTTCTGCTTCAGTGTCTTTGCATTTTCCTAAATCTGAAGAAATTAAACGAGCACGCAGTGAGTGAATTGGATAACAGGTGATTGGCAATGGCTTTTGCCGTGAGGCGCAGATAGCGCTCCCTAAATTGTGGACCAAAATCCAACAAAAAAAAATGCTTATAAAACATAAACCAAACGTTGCAGGTGGTCATTTCTGCATGCGCAGTGATAAACCCGGCACTCTGAAGCACCCAAGAGCGCTTTTTACTAGAAATAGTGCTCAGCTCGTCGAGAAAATGCGCTCTAAGCAATACAATTAAAAATGCTCATAAAACATAAACCAAACGTTGCAGGTGGTCATTTCTTTATGTGCAGTGATAAACTCGGCACTCTGAAGCCCCCAAGAGCACTTTTTACTATGCCAACCTAACCAGAGTGACGGGAGAGGCACCATCCAGAAAACGTGCTCAGCTCGTCGAGAAAATGCGATTTAAGCAATAAAACAAAAAATGCTTATAAAACATAAACCAAACGTTGCAGGTGGTCATTTCTGCATGCGCAGTGATAAACCCGGCACTCTGAAGCACCCAAGAGCGCTTTTTACTAGAAATAGTGCTCAGCTCGTCGAGAAAATGCGCTCTAAGCAATACAATTAAAAATGCTCATAAAACATAAACCAAACGTTGCAGGTGGTCATTTCTTCATGTGCAGTGATAAACTCGGCACTCTGAAGTACCCAAGAGCGCTTTTTACTTTGCCAACCTAACCAGAGTGACGGGAGAGGCACCATCCAGAAAACGTGCTCAGCTCGTCGAGAAAATGCGATTTAAGCAATAAAACTAAAAATGCTTATAAAACATAAACCAAACGTTGCAGGTGGTCATTTCTGCATGCGCAGTGATAAACTGGGCACTCTGAAGCCCCCAAGAGCACTTTTTACTATGCCAACCTAACCAGAGTGACGGGAGAGGCACCATCCAGAAAACGTGCTCAGCTCGTCGAGAAAATGCGATTTAAGCAATAAAACAAAAAATGCTTATAAAACATAAACCAAACGTTGCAGGTGGTCATTTCTGCATGCGCAGTGATAAACCCGGCACTCTGAAGCACCCAAGAGCGCTTTTTACTAGAAATAGTGCTCAGCTCGTCGAGAAAATGCGCTCTAAGCAATACAATTAAAAATGCTCATAAAACATAAACCAAACGTTGCAGGTGGTCATTTCTTTATGTGCAGTGATAAACTCGGCACTCTGAAGCACCCAAGAGCGCTTTTTACTTTGCCAACCTAACCAGAGTGACGGGAGAGGCACCATCCAGAAAACGTGCTCAGCTCGTCGAGAAAATGCGATTTAAGCAATAAAACTAAAAATGCTTATAAAACATAAACCAAACGTTGCAGGTGGTCATTTCTGCATGCGCAGTGATAAACTGGGCACTCTGAAGCCCCCAAGAGCGCTTTTTACTATGCCAACCTAACCAGAGTGACGGGAGAGGCACCATCCAGAAAACGTGCTCAGCTCGTCGAGAAAATGCGATTTAAGCAATAAAACAAAAAATGCTTATAAAACATAAACCAAACGTTGCAGGTGGTCATTTCTGCATGCGCAGTGATAAACCCGGCACTCTGAAGCACCCAAGAGCGCTTTTACTAGAAATAGTGCTCAGCTCGTCGAGAAAATGCGCTCTAAGCAATACAATTAAAAATGCTCATAAAACATGAACCAAACGTTGCAGGTGGTCATTTCTTTATGTGCAGTGATAAACTCGGCACTCTGAAGCACCCAAGAGCGCTTTTTACTTTGCCAACCTAACCAGAGTGACGGGAGAGGCACCATCCAGAAAACGTGCTCAGCTCGTCGAGAAAATGCGATTTAAGCAATAAAACTAAAAATGCTTATAAAACATAAACCAAACGTTGCAGGTGGTCATTTCTGCATGCGCAGTGATAAACTGGGCACTCTGAAGCCCCCAAGAGCACTTTTTACTATGCCAACCTAACCAGAGTGACGGGAGAGGCACCATCCAGAAAACGTGCTCAGCTCGTCGAGAAAATGCGATTTAAGCAATAAAACAAAAAATGCTTATAAAACATAAACCAAACGTTGCAGGTGGTCATTTCTGCATGCGCAGTGATAAACCCGGCACTCTGAAGCACCAAGAGCGCTTTTTACTAGAAATAGTGCTCAGCTCGTCGAGAAAATGCGCTCTAAGCAATACAATTAAAAATGCTCATAAAACATAAACCAAACGTTGCAGGTGGTCATTTCTTTATGTGCAGTGATAAACTCGGCACTCTGAAGCACCCAAGAGCGCTTTTTACTTTGCCAACCTAACCAGAGTGACGGGAGAGGCACCATCCAGAAAACGTGCTCAGCTCGTCGAGAAAATGCGATTTAAGCAATAAAACTAAAAATGCTTATAAAACATAAACCAAACGTTGCAGGTGGTCATTTCTGCATGCGCAGTGATAAACTGGGCACTCTGAAGCCCCAAGAGCGCTTTTTACTATGCCAACCTAACCAGAGTGACGGGAGAGGCACCATCCAGAAAACGTGCTCAGCTCGTCGAGAAAATGCGATTTAAGCAATAAAACAAAAAATGCTTATAAAACATAAACCAAACGTTGCAGGTGGTCATTTCTGCATGCGCAGTGATAAACCCGGCACTCTGAAGCACCCAAGAGCGCTTTTTACTAGAAATAGTGCTCAGCTCGTCGAGAAAATGCGCTCTAAGCAATACAATTAAAAATGCTCATAAAACATAAACCAAACGTTGCAGGTGGTCATTTCTTTATGTGCAGTGATAAACTCGGCACTCTGAAGCACCCAAGAGCGCTTTTTACTTTGCCAACCTAACCAGAGTGACGGGAGAGGCACCATCCAGAAAACGTGCTCAGCTCGTCGAGAAAATGCGATTTAAGCAATAAAACTAAAAATGCTTATAAAACATAAACCAAACGTTGCAGGTGGTCATTTCTGCATGCGCAGTGATAAACTGGGCACTCTGAAGCCCCCAAGAGCGCTTTTTACTATGCCAACCTAACCAGAGTGACGGGAGAGGCACCATCCAGAAAACGTGCTCAGCTCGTCGAGAAAATGCGATTTAAGCAATAAAACAAAAAATGCTTATAAAACATAAACCAAACGTTGCAGGTGGTCATTTCTGCATGCGCAGTGATAAACCCGGCACTCTGAAGCACCCAAGAGCGCTTTTTACTAGAAATAGTGCTCAGCTCGTCGAGAAAATGCGCTCTAAGCAATACAATTAAAAATGCTCATAAAACATAAACCAAACGTTGCAGGTGGTCATTTCTTTATGTGCAGTGATAAACTCGGCACTCTGAAGCACCCAAGAGCGCTTTTTACTTTGCCAACCTAACCAGAGTGACGGGAGAGGCACCATCCAGAAAACGTGCTCAGCTCGTCGAGAAAATGCGATTTAAGCAATAAAACTAAAAATGCTTATAAAACATAAACCAAACGTTGCAGGTGGTCATTTCTGCATGCGCAGTGATAAACTGGGCACTCTGAAGCCCCCAAGAGCGCTTTTTACTATGCCAACCTAACCAGAGTGACGGGAGAGGCACCATCCAGAAAACGTGCTCAGCTCGTCGAGAAAATGCGATTTAAGCAATAAAACAAAAAATGCTTATAAAACATAAACCAAACGTTGCAGGTGGTCATTTCTGCATGCGCAGTGATAAACCCGGCACTCTGAAGCACCCAAGAGCGCTTTTTACTAGAAATAGTGCTCAGCTCGTCGAGAAAATGCGCTCTAAGCAATACAATTAAAAATGCTCATAAAACATAAACCAAACGTTGCAGGTGGTCATTTCTTTATGTGCAGTGATAAACTCGGCACTCTGAAGCACCCAAGAGCGCTTTTTACTTTGCCAACCTAACCAGAGTGACGGGAGAGGCACCATCCAGAAAACGTGCTCAGCTCGTCGAGAAAATGCGATTTAAGCAATAAAACTAAAAATGCTTATAAAACATAAACCAAACGTTGCAGGTGGTCATTTCTGCATGCGCAGTGATAAACTGGGCACTCTGAAGCCCCCAAGAGCGCTTTTTACTATGCCAACCTAACCAGAGTGACGGGAGAGGCACCATCCAGAAAACGTGCTCAGCTCGTCGAGAAAATGCGATTTAAGCAATAAAACAAAAAATGCTTATAAAACATAAACCAAACGTTGCAGGTGGTCATTTCTGCATGCGCAGTGATAAACCCGGCACTCTGAAGCACCCAAGAGCGCTTTTTACTAGAAATAGTGCTCAGCTCGTCGAGAAAATGCGCTCTAAGCAATACAATTAAAAATGCTCATAAAACATAAACCAAACGTTGCAGGTGGTCATTTCTTTATGTGCAGTGATAAACTCGGCACTCTGAAGCACCCAAGAGCGCTTTTTACTTTGCCAACCTAACCAGAGTGACGGGAGAGGCACCATCCAGAAAACGTGCTCAGCTCGTCGAGAAAATGCGATTTAAGCAATAAAACTAAAAATGCTTATAAAACATAAACCAAACGTTGCAGGTGGTCATTTCTGCATGCGCAGTGATAAACTGGGCACTCTGAAGCCCCCAAGAGCACTTTTTACTATGCCAACCTAACCAGAGTGACGGGAGAGGCACCATCCAGAAAACGTGCTCAGCTCGTCGAGAAAATGCGATTTAAGCAATAAAACAAAAAATGCTTATAAAACATAAACCAAACGTTGCAGGTGGTCATTTCTGCATGCGCAGTGATAAACCCGGCACTCTGAAGCACCCAAGAGCGCTTTTTACTAGAAATAGTGCTCAGCTCGTCGAGAAAATGCGCTCTAAGCAATACAATTAAAAATGCTCATAAAACATAAACCAAACGTTGCAGGTGGTCATTTCTGCATGCGCAGTGATAAACTGGGCACTCTGAAGCCCCCAAGAGCGCTTTTTACTATGCCAACCTAACCAGAGTGACGGGAGAGGCACCATCCAGAAAACGTGCTCAGCTCGTCGAGAAAATGCGATTTAAGCAATAAAACAAAAAATGCTTATAAAACATAAACCAAACGTTGCAGGTGGTCATTTCTGCATGTGCAGTGATAAACCCGGCACTCTGAAGCACCCAAGAGCGCTTTTTACTAGAAATAGTGCTCAGCTCGTCGAGAAAATGCGCTCTAAGCAATACAATTAAAAATGCTCATAAAACATAAACCAAACGTTGCAGGTGGTCATTTCTTTATGTGCAGTGATAAACTCGGCACTCTGAAGCACCCAAGAGCGCTTTTTACTTTGCCAACCTAACCAGAGTGACGGAAGAGGCACCATCCAGAAAACGTGCTCAGCTCGTCGAGAAAATGCGATTTAAGCAATAAAACTAAAAATGCTTATAAAACATAAACCAAACGTTGCAGGTGGTCATTTCTGCATGCGCAGTGATAAACTGGGCACTCTGAAGCCCCCAAGAGCGCTTTTTACTATGCCAACCTAACCAGAGTGACGGGAGAGGCACCATCCAGAAAACGTGCTCAGCTCGTCGAGAAAATGCGATTTAAGCAATAAAACAAAAAATGCTTATAAAACATAAACCAAACGTTGCAGGTGGTCATTTCTGCATGCGCAGTGATAAACCCGGCACTCTGAAGCACCCAAGAGCGCTTTTTACTAGAAATAGTGCTCAGCTCGTCGAGAAAATGCACTCTAAGCAATACAATTAAAAATGCTCATAAAACATAAACCAAACGTTGCAGGTGGTCATTTCTTTATGTGCAGTGATAAACTCGGCACTCTGAAGCACCCAAGAGCGCTTTTTACTTTGCCAACCTAACCAGAGTGACGGGAGAGGCACCATCCAGAAAACGTGCTCAGCTCGTCGAGAAAATGCGATTTAAGCAATAAAACTAAAAATGCTTATAAAACATAAACCAAACGTTGCAGGTGGTCATTTCTGCATGCGCAGTGATAAACTGGGCACTCTGAAGCCCCCAAGAGCGCTTTTTACTATGCCAACCTAACCAGAGTGACGGGAGAGGCACCATCCAGAAAACGTGCTCAGCTCGTCGAGAAAATGCGATTTAAGCAATAAAACAAAAAATGCTTATAAAACATAAACCAAACGTTGCAGGTGGTCATTTCTGCTTGCGCAGTGATAAACCCGGCACTCTGAAGCACCCAAGAGCGCTTTTTACTAGAAATAGTGCTCAGCTCGTCGAGAAAATGCGCTCTAAGCAATACAATTAAAAATGCTCATAAAACATAAACCAAACGTTGCAGGTGGTCATTTCTGCATGCGCAGTGATAAACTGGGCACTCTGAAGCCCCCAAGAGCGCTTTTTACTATGCCAACCTAACCAGAGTGACGGGAGAGGCACCATCCAGAAAACGTGCTCAGCTCGTCGAGAAAATGCGATTTAAGCAATAAAACAAAAATGCTTATAAAACATAAACCAAACGTTGCAGGTGGTCATTTCTGCATGTGCAGTGATAAACCCGGCACTCTGAAGCACCCAAGAGCGCTTTTTACTAGAAATAGTGCTCAGCTCGTCGAGAAAATGCGCTCTAAGCAATACAATTAAAAATGCTCATAAAACATAAACCAAACGTTGCAGGTGGTCATTTCTTTATGTGCAGTGATAAACTCGGCACTCTGAAGCACCCAAGAGCGCTTTTTACTTTGCCAACCTAACCAGAGTGACGGAAGAGGCACCATCCAGAAAACGTGCTCAGCTCGTCGAGAAAATGCGATTTAAGCAATAAAACTAAAAATGCTTATAAAACATAAACCAAACGTTGCAGGTGGTCATTTCTGCATGCGCAGTGATAAACTGGGCACTCTGAAGCCCCCAAGAGCGCTTTTTACTATGCCAACCTAACCAGAGTGACGGGAGAGGCACCATCCAGAAAACGTGCTCAGCTCGTCGAGAAAATGCGATTTAAGCAATAAAACAAAAAATGCTTATAAAACATAAACCAAACGTTGCAGGTGGTCATTTCTGCATGCGCAGTGATAAACCCGGCACTCTGAAGCACCCAAGAGCGCTTTTTACTAGAAATAGTGCTCAGCTCGTCGAGAAAATGCACTCTAAGCAATACAATTAAAAATGCTCATAAAACATAAACCAAACGTTGCAGGTGGTCATTTCTTTATGTGCAGTGATAAACTCGGCACTCTGAAGCACCCAAGAGCGCTTTTTACTTTGCCAACCTAACCAGAGTGACGGGAGAGGCACCATCCAGAAAACGTGCTCAGCTCGTCGAGAAAATGCGATTTAAGCAATAAAACTAAAAATGCTTATAAAACATAAACCAAACGTTGCAGGTGGTCATTTCTGCATGCGCAGTGATAAACTGGGCACTCTGAAGCCCCCAAGAGCGCTTTTTACTATGCCAACCTAACCAGAGTGACGGGAGAGGCACCATCCAGAAAACGTGCTCAGCTCGTCGAGAAAATGCGATTTAAGCAATAAAACAAAAAATGCTTATAAAACATAAACCAAACGTTGCAGGTGGTCATTTCTGCTTGCGCAGTGATAAACCCGGCACTCTGAAGCACCCAAGAGCGCTTTTTACTAGAAATAGTGCTCAGCTCGTCGAGAAAATGCGCTCTAAGCAATACAATTAAAAATGCTCATAAAACATAAACCAAACGTTGCAGGTGGTCATTTCTTTATGTGCAGTGATAAACTCGGCACTCTGAAGCACCCAAGAGCGCTTTTTACTTTGCCAACCTAACCAGAGTGACGGGAGAGGCACCATCCAGAAAACGTGCTCAGCTCGTCGAGAAAATGCGATTTAAGCAATAAAACTAAAAATGCTTATAAAACATAAACCAAACGTTGCAGGTGGTCATTTCTGCATGCGCAGTGATAAACTGGGCACTCTGAAGCCCCCAAGAGCACTTTTTACTATGCCAACCTAACCAGAGTGACGGGAGAGGCACCATCCAGAAAACGTGCTCAGCTCGTCGAGAAAATGCGATTTAAGCAATAAAACAAAAAATGCTTATAAAACATAAACCAAACGTTGCAGGTGGTCATTTCTGCTTGCGCAGTGATAAACCCGGCACTCTGAAGCACCCAAGAGCGCTTTTTACTAGAAATAGTGCTCAGCTCGTCGAGAAAATGCGCTCTAAGCAATACAATTAAAAATGCTCATAAAACATAAACCAAACGTTGCAGGTGGTCATTTCTTTATGTGCAGTGATAAACTCGGCACTCTGAAGCACCCAAGAGCGCTTTTTACTTTGCCAACCTAACCAGAGTGACGGGAGAGGCACCATCCAGAAAACGTGCTCAGCTCGTCGAGAAAATGCGATTTAAGCAATAAAACTAAAAATGCTTATAAAACATAAACCAAACGTTGCAGGTGGTCATTTCTGCATGCGCAGTGATAAACTGGGCACTCTGAAGCCCCCAAGAGCACTTTTTACTATGCCAACCTAACCAGAGTGACGGGAGAGGCACCATCCAGAAAACGTGCTCAGCTCGTCGAGAAAATGCGATTTAAGCAATAAAACAAAAAATGCTTATAAAACATAAACCAAACGTTGCAGGTGGTCATTTCTGCATGCGCAGTGATAAACCCGGCACTCTGAAGCACCCAAGAGCGCTTTTTACTAGAAATAGTGCTCAGCTCGTCGAGAAAATGCGCTCTAAGCAATACAATTAAAAATGCTCATAAAACATAAACCAAACGTTGCAGGTGGTCATTTCTTTATGTGCAGTGATAAACTCGGCACTCTGAAGCACCCAAGAGCGCTTTTTACTTTGCCAACCTAACCAGAGTGACGTGAGGCGACCGGGCGCGGACGCTAACTCACGCCCGGCAAGAGCGCTCGGAAGGCGGATAGGCTTTCACGGAAGCCCCGCCAGCAGGTCCGCGGGCCATTTAGGGTCCCATAAGTGACCGTGCGCGGTCTCTAACTCACGCCCGGCAGGAGTGCTCGGAGGGCGGATAGGCTTTCACGGAGGTACCGCCAGCCGGTCCGCGGGCTATTTAGGGTCCCATAACTGACCGGGCGCGGTCTCAAACCCACGCCCGGCAGGAGTGCTCGGAGGGCGGATAGGCATTCACGGAGGTCCCGCCAGCCGGTCCGCGGGCTATTTAGGGTCCCATAACTGACCGGGCGCGGTCTCAAACTCAGGCCCGGCAGGAGTGCTCGGAGGGCGGATAGGCATTCACGGAAGTCCCGCCAACCGGTCCGCGGGCTATTTAGGGTCCCATAACTGACCGGGCGCGGTCTCAAACTCAGGCCCGGCAGGAGTGCTCGGAGGGCGGATAGGCATTCACGGAGGTCCCGCCAGCCGGTCCGCGGGCTATTTAGGGTCCCATAACTGACCGGGCGCGGTCTCTAACCCACGCCCGGCAGGAGTGCTCGGAGGGCGGATAGGCATTCACGGAGGTCCCGCCAGCCGGTCCGCGGGCCATTCAGGGTCCCATACATGACCGGGCGCGGTCTCTAACCCACGCCCGGCGGGAGTGCTCGGAGGGCGGATAGGCATCCACGGACGTCCAGCCAGCCGGTCCGCGGGCCATTCAGGGTCCAATACATGACCGGGCGCGGTCTCGAACTCAGGCCCGGCAGGAGTGCTCGGAGGGCGGATAGGCATTCACGGAGGTACCGCCAGCAGGTCCGCGGGCCATTTAGGGTCCCATAAGTGACCGGGGCGCGGTCTCGAACTCACGCCCGGCAGGAGTGCTCGGAGGGCGGATAGGCTTTCACGGTGGTACCGCCAGCCGGTCCGCGGGCCATTTAGGGTCCCATAAGTGACCGGGCGCGGTCTCTAACCCACGCCCGGCAGGAGTGCTCGGAGGGCGGACAGGCTTTCACGGAGCTCCCGCCAGCCGGTCCGCGGGCCATTTAGGGTCCCATAAGTGACCGGGCGCGGTCTCGAACTCACGCCCGGCAGGAGTGCTCGGAGGGCGGATAGGCTTTCACGGTGGTACCGCCAGCCGGTCCGCGGGCCATTTAGGGTCCCATAAGTGACCGGGCGCGGTCTCTAACTCAGGCCCGGCAGGAGTGCTCGGACGGCGGATAGGCATTCACGGAGGTGCCGCCAGCCGGTCCGCGGGCCAATTAGGGTCCCATAAGTGACCGGGGGCGGTCTCTAACCCACGCCCGGCAGGAGTGCTCGGAGGGCGGACAGGCTTTCACGGAGCTCCCGCCAGCCGGTCCGCGGGCCAAATAGGGTCCCATAAGGGACCGGGGGCGGACGCTAAACCACGCACTCAACTCGGCACTCTGAAGCACCCAAGAGCGCTTTTTACTAGAAAACGTGCTCAGCTCGTCGAGAAAATGCGCTCTAAGCAATACAACTAAAAATGCTTATAAAACATAAACCAAACGTTGCAGGTGGTCATTTCTTCATGCGCAGTGATAAACTCGGCACTCTGAAGCCCCCAAGAGCGCTTTTTACTATGCCAACCTAACCAGAGTGACGGGAGAGGCACCATCCAGAAAACGTGCTCAGCTCGTCGAGAAAATGCGATTTAAGCAATAAAACTAAAAATGCTTATAAAACATAAACCAAACGTTGCAGGTGGTCATTTCTGCATGCGCAGTGATAAACCTGGCACTCTGAAGCACCCAAGAGCGCTTTTTACTAGAAATAGTGCTCAGCTCGTCGAGAAAATGCGCTCTAAGCAATACAATTAAAAATGCTCATAAAACATAAACCAAACGTTGCAGGTGGTCATTTCTTTATGTGCAGTGATAAACTCGGCACTCTGAAGCACCCAAGAGCGCTTTTTACTTTGCCAACCTAACCAGAGTGACGGGAGAGGCACCATCCAGAAAACGTGCTCAGCTCGTCGAGAAAATGCGATTTAAGCAATAAAACTAAAAATGCTTATAAAACATAAACCAAACGTTGCAGGTGGTCATTTCTGCATGCGCAGTGATAAACTGGGCACTCTGAAGCCCCCAAGAGCGCTTTTTACTATGCCAACCTAACCAGAGTGACGGGAGAGGCACCATCCAGAAAACGTGCTCAGCTCGTCGAGAAAATGCGATTTAAGCAATAAAACAAAAAATGCTTATAAAACATAAACCAAACGTTGCAGGTGGTCATTTCTGCATGCGCAGTGATAAACCCGGCACTCTGAAGCACCCAAGAGCGCTTTTTACTAGAAATAGTGCTCAGCTCGTCGAGAAAATGCGCTCTAAGCAATACAATTAAAAATGCTCATAAAACATAAACCAAACGTTGCAGGTGGTCATTTCTTTATGTGCAGTGATAAACTCGGCACTCTGAAGCACCCAAGAGCGCTTTTTACTTTGCCAACCTAACCAGAGTGACGGGAGAGGCACCATCCAGAAAACGTGCTCAGCTCGTCGAGAAAATGCGATTTAAGCAATAAAACTAAAAATGCTTATAAAACATAAACCAAACGTTGCAGGTGGTCATTTCTGCATGCGCAGTGATAAACTGGGCACTCTGAAGCCCCCAAGAGCGCTTTTTACTATGCCAACCTAACCAGAGTGACGGGAGAGGCACCATCCAGAAAACGTGCTCAGCTCGTCGAGAAAATGCGATTTAAGCAATAAAACAAAAAATGCTTATAAAACATAAACCAAACGTTGCAGGTGGTCATTTCTGCATGCGCAGTGATAAACCCGGCACTCTGAAGCACCCAAGAGCGCTTTTTACTAGAAATAGTGCTCAGCTCGTCGAGAAAATGCGCTCTAAGCAATACAATTAAAAATGCTCATAAAACATAAACCAAACGTTGCAGGTGGTCATTTCTTTATGTGCAGTGATAAACTCGGCACTCTGAAGCACCCAAGAGCGCTTTTTACTTTGCCAACCTAACCAGAGTGACGGGAGAGGCACCATCCAGAAAACGTGCTCAGCTCGTCGAGAAAATGCGATTTAAGCAATAAAACTAAAAATGCTTATAAAACATAAACCAAACGTTGCAGGTGGTCATTTCTGCATGCGCAGTGATAAACTGGGCACTCTGAAGCCCCCAAGAGCGCTTTTTACTATGCCAACCTAACCAGAGTGACGGGAGAGGCACCATCCAGAAAACGTGCTCAGCTCGTCGAGAAAATGCGATTTAAGCAATAAAACAAAAAATGCTTATAAAACATAAACCAAACGTTGCAGGTGGTCATTTCTGCATGCGCAGTGATAAACCCGGCACTCTGAAGCACCCAAGAGCGCTTTTTACTAGAAATAGTGCTCAGCTCGTCGAGAAAATGCGCTCTAAGCAATACAATTAAAAATGCTCATAAAACATAAACCAAACGTTGCAGGTGGTCATTTCTTTATGTGCAGTGATAAACTCGGCACTCTGAAGCACCCAAGAGCGCTTTTTACTTTGCCAACCTAACCAGAGTGACGGGAGAGGCACCATCCAGAAAACGTGCTCAGCTCGTCGAGAAAATGCGATTTAAGCAATAAAACTAAAAATGCTTATAAAACATAAACCAAACGTTGCAGGTGGTCATTTCTGCATGCGCAGTGATAAACTGGGCACTCTGAAGCCCCCAAGAGCACTTTTTACTATGCCAACCTAACCAGAGTGACGGGAGAGGCACCATCCAGAAAACGTGCTCAGCTCGTCGAGAAAATGCGATTTAAGCAATAAAACAAAAAATGCTTATAAAACATAAACCAAACGTTGCAGGTGGTCATTTCTGCATGCGCAGTGATAAACCCGGCACTCTGAAGCACCCAAGAGCGCTTTTTACTAGAAATAGTGCTCAGCTCGTCGAGAAAATGCGCTCTAAGCAATACAATTAAAAATGCTCATAAAACATAAACCAAACGTTGCAGGTGGTCATTTCTTTATGTGCAGTGATAAACTCGGCACTCTGAAGCACCCAAGAGCGCTTTTTACTTTGCCAACCTAACCAGAGTGACGGGAGAGGCACCATCCAGAAAACGTGCTCAGCTCGTCGAGAAAATGCGATTTAAGCAATAAAACTAAAAATGCTTATAAAACATAAACCAAACGTTGCAGGTGGTCATTTCTGCATGCGCAGTGATAAACTGGGCACTCTGAAGCCCCCAAGAGCGCTTTTTACTATGCCAACCTAACCAGAGTGACGGGAGAGGCACCATCCAGAAAACGTGCTCAGCTCGTCGAGAAAATGCGATTTAAGCAATAAAACAAAAAATGCTTATAAAACATAAACCAAACGTTGCAGGTGGTCATTTCTGCATGCGCAGTGATAAACCCGGCACTCTGAAGCACCCAAGAGCGCTTTTTACTAGAAATAGTGCTCAGCTCGTCGAGAAAATGCGCTCTAAGCAATACAATTAAAAATGCTCATAAAACATAAACCAAACGTTGCAGGTGGTCATTTCTTTATGTGCAGTGATAAACTCGGCACTCTGAAGCACCCAAGAGCGCTTTTTACTTTGCCAACCTAACCAGAGTGACGGGAGAGGCACCATCCAGAAAACGTGCTCAGCTCGTCGAGAAAATGCGATTTAAGCAATAAAACTAAAAATGCTTATAAAACATAAACCAAACGTTGCAGGTGGTCATTTCTGCATGCGCAGTGATAAACTGGGCACTCTGAAGCCCCCAAGAGCGCTTTTTACTATGCCAACTGTTGGATTTTGGTCCACAATTTAGGGAGCGCTATCTGCGCCTCACGGCAAAAGCCATTGCCAATCACCTGTTATCCAATTCACTCACTGCGTGCTCGTTTAATTTCTTCAGATTTAGGAAAATGCAAAGACACTGAAGCAGAAATTAGACTTACACAGGTTGGTTGAGTTCAATCATAATTCTTGTTAAGAAAGCTCTGTTTTCAGGAAAGTACAATACAGCGCTGGGCCTTTCAAGAGCAGAAAGTCTCCATTCAGAAAAGGGCAACGTTCAAGGTTCTTTGGTCAGCTTATATTCAGTTGGTGTGGGGCGCGTTTGATGGGTGATGAGTCGTTGGGGTGGGGCGAGTTCGCAGTAGAGTTTGATTCCATGGGAGTGGGTGCTGGTTATGGAAGATTCGGTGTGTGTGTCTTTCGGCCTTGGTGATCAGCTTTGGCCGAGTCCTTGGCTGTCTCCTTCTGGCACCAGCTGGTTTTTTATCTCCGAGTGACCTTCCTGTAAACATTCTTCTCCATCCTTGCACATATGCTGTCGTACCTCATTCTTTCACTTATCGAAAAGCTGGCGTCCCGCATTAGGCGACATATGACGTCTAGTCAAAACACAAGATATAACCAAGTACTGAACGGTCAAGACGACTCTGGCCGTGTCCATGATGTAGAGAACAAACATCAGGCATGCATTACACAGTTCCTTAAGGGTCATTAAGCTATTTAAGCAACATATCAAAAGACATTTATGTTGCAGTGCACAGAAATACATATTGAATCATGAAGTTGTAGCAACCTCTGTTATTATCTTATATCAAAGAATGTCTAGTTATGTCTGCTTTATTGGTTGATTCCATGAATATACTTGTCTGCTTGTATACTTTATCCAAAGAGATGTGAGCGTATCTGGTATTGTGGCTAGGCGGGTTTTGTGTCTTTTGCCCCTATTCCTTCACACCCTCTGTTGACCTCAGTTAAACTGAGGTCACCAAAAACCCATATGTGTTCGTACTCCCTCTCTCGGCCCACCACGTCCCTCTGTGGAGCCGCTTCAAGTCCCTCTGTGGAGCCGCTTCAAGTCCCTCTGTGGAGCCGCTTCAAGTCCCTCCGTGGGGCCGCCAATGAGTGAGAAAAATAAATATAGATAAAATTCATACCCAGACATTTGTAAAAGATGGAGAGGGGAAAGGCAATTGGCCTAGACGACATTCCAGTGACAGCATGGAACTATCAAGGAGAGATGGCAGGGGAGATTCTTAAAAAGCGAGAAGATTCCCGAAAGAAGTGGAAGATGAAAACGAAAACGTGAGAGAAAAATACTTAAACAAATAACGAAATCCATACATACATCCATACATGCACATAGACAGACAGACATCGAACGATCGCCCATTCTGTCACCCGGTCATTCAGTCAATCAGTCAGTCAATCAATCAATCAATCAATCAATCAATCAATCAATCAATCCCGCACTCACTCACAAGTGTTAATTAATTTGTAATAGTATTGCAAGCAGTTTAAACTCTATTGGAATATGTGAATGTCCATATCTGTTCTATCAAATTCTAATCCTTCTTTACCTTTGTATAAGGCACAGGTGTCAAACTCAAGGCCCGGGGGCCAGATGCAGCCAGGCACATCATTTTATGTGGCCCGCGAAGACAAATTGTGCTTCATATTCATGTCATTACTCGAATTGCAAATTGTCTTCACTTTTAATAATATTTTATTTTTAAATAGTAGACCAGTTTTTTACTTGTCTGATTTGAAAACGAATTACTTGTTAGTTTATTTTGTAGCTTTTACTGTATATAATATGAGGTGCTCATACATTTATTTGGGGTGACAGTCATAACCGCCCTCCAAAAGAAGCTATGACTACAATGCGGCCAGGGAAAAAATTTGACACCCCTGGTATAAGGGATAGCCTTTTCAAAGCATAGTCATCGTAATTTATTCAATCTGTTGTTTGACTAACATTTAATCATTGATCAATCACGTATCTTAATTCATGCTTTTCCTCCTTTGAAGCGACTATGTACTTCAAACCAAACGCCACCATTTTATAGGGAAACACTTTTGTTGAATCTATTTGTTTTCGCCATAATACTCCTGCAGTCATCTTAAATGTGTTCAATTTATCAATCCCTTCCATTGTTTATCCTGCAAATGAATCACGTGAATAATGTGTTATTCAAACTTTAACGTTCATAAGTTATCCACCTGTTCCAAATTCGTTTGGAGTCTGTATGTTATTGTTCCAATTTTTTACATTTAATACTCTCCCACCTATTCGATCCTGTTTTGAAAGGTCTACAATTTATTATAAGCTACTTTAAAACTCTCCACACTTGTTACCAGGCTTTGGCTCCATTTCACGATGTTGTCTCCCATTCACTTCATTTCTGCCGAGCTGTTTCTTCTCCTCCGTCCAGCATGTTGAAGACTTAAAAACCATCAAATCTGAAAACACTTAAAATCTCACAATTCCCCCCTTTGTGTTTTGTTTTGGTTTTTTTTTATTTATTTTTTATTATTATTATTTTTTTTTTCCCTTTTTACACATTCTAAAAAATGTGTCACAATGGTTAAAAAGCAAAAATAACAATGTCCATGGTAACATACCCATCGCCAGCTGGACTTCGGTGTACCTCCAGATGCCATCCTGGCCTGGAATCACCAATTCTCAGTCCCTGAAACTCGACTGGCAGCATCTCACATGGCTGTATGAACAAAAGCCATCACCCTCCTGTAGCTGTGCATGCAGCTCTCCGGACAATAAACATCCATAATACCAAGAAATAAAATTCATAATGCTAAACAAAAAAGAATCCACACACGGGCGCATGTCAAACGTATGAAATTGAAAACTGGAGCCTGCCGAGCCTGTCCTGAAAACGATCACATTTACAAACTCATTATGAAAAGTAAGGGGTTAGTTGTTAATGCATGTTCACAGACATGACACAAAATTCTCCAAGACTGCAGTTGACAACCTGCAAAGTAAACACGAGTTTAACAAATAAAGCACAATCTGCTCCCTGGGTTGCTGTTAGAGGCTGCAATACAATTAGGTAAAACATCAAAACAAAGCAAGTCATCACAACTTCCGTCACATACATTTCGTCACCCTGTCAGGTAAGTCCAGAGTTGTTGTCATACACTGCCTTGACTCAGAGTCTTGATTGTCAATGCTGGTATTGTCACGTCTGGTCATAATCTTGAATTGGGCCTTCTCCATTGAAGTCTTTTGTTGTCAATGGTGCCCCAGAGTAATCCTAAACCCATATTTAGTCCAAAATTAGCCCCGATCAATCTTGTTTTTTCAAATCTGTAGTATCTTTATATTTTTCAGGTGAGAGGAATGTTATCCTCTGCTGTGATCACATTACCCCAACTTTGAATCATGTTAACCATTCACAATACACCACCACCACAAGCACAGACTTGACATTCATACACCATTACAGACAAACTGTCATCCCACAACACACACATAAAAATGTACAATATTAAATTGTAAAAGGAACCATCCCTACGCAAAATTTTCTCCTCAATTAAAATTTCCCTTTTTTATTTTAAATCCAAAATTAATATCTAATTGTCTGGTCTCCTGTCCTCTCATTGTTTGCCAATATGCAGCATGCTGGAACATGATTTAACTCCCCATTTAGTTTGCTCACATCTCACACTTAGACTATTTGACACTTTGTGTTGAGCTGTAACTTCAATATTTCCACCTTCCCATATTTCTTCCACTAAACAGTTCCATTTTGCTTTCAGTTTAAATTCATCCCTCCAAATAACTACCTCTGGCAAAGAACCAAAAAATTATAGAGCACTCCCTTTTACTGTTACCTAGTTCCTTCATTCATCTCCTCACAAGCATTACTGACCCTCCTAAAAAATAATGATACTAAAAATAATGTTTAAAAAACAATATACACAGCTTCTTCCTGCCACTTACACTATCACCTTGAAGATTATCGTTCTCATTTTTGTTGATGCCAATTCTTAGAATAAAAAGAAATGCTTACTCTTGATAATGGAGTCACGCTAAATCACAAATTTTGAAACCTTCTTCCATGTTCCCCCTTTGTACCTATCAAAACCAATTAGAAATATTTTTACTGTCATGATCATCATTGTGGCCTTCACACTTATTGTTCCTGTACTTTAAATTGTCAATTTTTGTACATTTGAAGCCCTTTGAGATTTGCTAGTGGGCTGTATAAATAAACTTGACTTGCCTTGACTTTATTATTATTCAACTTCTTCTGCATTCTTCTGCCTGTTTTTTATTTATTTATTCTTTTTTTTTTTTTTTTTTAGCTTAACCACTTCTACAAATTTATCTGAATCACTTCATTCCACTTTTAACACATTCTAAATATTCATGCCAAATATTCTAAAAATGTACGGTTTTCGAGATGTTTACAAATTCTAAGCCAATATTTCACCATTCAATCTTCATGGCACATTCAACATTTCTCATTTTCTTCCTCATAATTCCTCCAATTCGCCTTCTTTAACTTCCTAGATTAAAATTTCACATTTTCACTTTTAACATTGCGGCAAGATTTAGCAAAATTTCCTTTTTCCCTTATAATTTCTAATTAATTTTTTCACTGACTCAACCCATTTCAATTTTTGAACTGTTCATCTTATGCCTACCTATTCCAAAACTTCCCACTTTTGAAAAATTTCAAATTTTCAACTTTAAAATTCACGCCCAATTTTACAGAATTCTTTCTATATTTTCATCCATTTTCTGACCACTTCAACACGTTCCAAATTTAAACACAATCTTGTAGCATTCCCCGAATTTTTATTCAGCCTCTTCGCTTTCACACGCAATCTCTACAGAAATTACAAATTCTAGTTATTATTGTTAATCCTCCGTGACCCTCGTAAGGACAAGCCGCACCAGTAATGGATGGATGGATGGATTGTTAATCCTAACCCCAAGTACCTATCATCAATTGCCATTTAAATCAATTGTCGCAAGGGTCATGTCACTGTAATTGTTATTTAAAAACCCTACTGTATTCTTTTTTAATTAAGTAGTGCCCTGTATTACTATTGTGCTGACTATCCAGAATTCCAACTTTCTTATGGCCCCTCACCCCTTCAAGCTCAAATATGCATCCTATAAATCAGTCGCAATTGATGTGTAGTTAAATTCTGTCGTTTTGATAAAGGTCAATTAAGTTTAGCAATTCAGCCTTCTGTTGCCCGAATCCAAATTTTCACCGGTCCAATTATAAAATTTCATTACTTCAATTAGATTCATCATGTCTTCGAAATGCTATGTTACATATCGAAATTTATGATTCAAATGATTTAATTTCTATCGATCAATGTCAATGTCAATAAGCAGCCTTATTATTCCCTCTTTTATCAAAACTCCTCAGTTATGTCCGCCCCAGCATCCAAACACACTTCCATCCCTTTTGTCCCATACTCCACCAACTTTGTAATGCTTCAGCAGTCTTTATCAATGTGTCCAGTTTGACTTCATGTGCCTCATGCAAGTCTTTAGCAGCCTCTCCTCTTAGATTCTCATGATGATGACTCAGGGCTGGATTGTCCGCCATTCTCAAATGCGTCCATCTTGTCTTTGTTCTTTCAGTCCATTTTCTTTTTGATCTGCAACTGTGTGTATTCCACCAACTGTATGGTTCTTGTCCTGTGAAAAGCTGTGCTTGCCCCCTTCAAGCATGATAATAGTTATTAGTAAGCAAATATAATGTTGTTGCTGTGGTCCCTCAAAACATGTGACTAGAATTTGGACAATTATTAACCCCCATCAATTGATCAATTATCTCCTCACTAAATTCCTAGCCTGTTAACCTATCTGCATAAAGAAAACATTTACAATGCAGGCGATAAGAGAATAACAAGGAACACCTGAACCCTAACCCAAGAACACAAGAAAAACATAACAATAAACAAAATAAACCCAAGTGCTCCAAATGTTTCCTCATTAAAATTTTAGCCTTTTTGTGCAGAGCACCATTTCTAATCATTGACCTAATTTTATCCTTAATTTAATCCCAATCACGAATGCCCCCTACTTAATAATTTACTTGGTGTTCTTTTAATAAAAAGTGCCCCCTTGCAATGTCGTTTTTATTTGTTGTTTTTAACTCTAAGTGATTCAAATCTTTGATTTATTCTTACATGTAACCACCTTGCATAGTCTAATGTCCTAATCGATCAATAATTCCTCCTAAATTTAACATCTGCAATCACAATTTATGTAATTTGATCCAATTCAATAATGCCTGTTCTCTCTTACTCTCACATTTTTTATGAGGGTTGGGCACTCTCCTTTTTGGACCAGTTTCTGCCCACAACCCTCAGATTATTCTATAATTTCTAATTTTTACATTTAACAATGCAAATCTGATAAACCATTGTCTAGCACACCGTTTTCGTGCACCATTTTAACTCAATTCCATCATTTATAACAAACATACACAAAGACAAACATAGATAACACACGGGCCCACAACATAGACATGACAATCTTCCCAGTTGATGACAAGGGGGGGGCAACCGAAGTGTGGAGAGCCTCGCCACCACCACGTCGCACAATGCAACCCCCCACCTCTGTCCAAAATATGCATTTGTGCCCACCTGACCGTTTGGCCCAAACTTTAGAGCCGCACCCTTTTGAAAACAAAAATGGTTACAGTTTAACCCCACCACACAATGGGATATAACCTTCATGCTAATTATATCTATACATTCTTTATCAAATTATTTTTAAGCCATTTTTCTGACTCCAACTCACATGACAAATAAAAATCAACAATTTTATACAAATCAACTTATTGTTCTTCATGAACCACAAATCATCACTTCCACCCCATGAACAGCACCACCACAACTAATCACTCACTTCTCCAGCTGCGTCGCTGTCCCATCTGACAGCCCAGCCTGCTTTCCACACAATATCATCATAGACACACTTCAACAATTATGTAGCGACCTGGTTAACCCAGTTACCCTTCGCCCTAGACAACAATATAAGTCTCTAAGGTCGCACTATTGAGGTCGCCAGGCATCCGTCCTGCTATATCAGCGATGCCGTCACCTTTTTTTTTTTTTTTTTTTTTTCACGAGTCCCCGACTCGTATTGGTGGCCTGGCCGATCCAATCGACCCTGACCTTAGGCAACAGTACAAAGTCCCTAAGCGTCTACTATTGAGGCCACTCGGTGCCCATATGATAGCCATTGGCATCCCACAAGTTCCACGGTGTGAGTTTCCTTCGCTGATCAGACGAAGTCCTCACCACCTTTCTCCTTTTATTTTCCACATAACGTCACTTTTTCACCAGTTCCCATACAAGCATAAATGTAGTATATACATACAACCACAATTCCTGAACACAGAGCTAAAATTATTAATATTTAATTTTAATTTTACTCCGCTTTCACTCCACAACATTGCTGAACTGGGAGATTTTTATAAAAAAAAAGTTCCCCCTTACCTTTTGTGTTGATCGGACTGCAATATTGTTGAGCAAGAGCGGAGATGGAAGAATCCTTCCTGGAGCATGCACTTTCCCTTCTGAAGAAATCACGTCGGATGGTCACCATTTGTTGGATTTTGGTCCACAATTTAGGGAGCGCTATCTGCGCCTCACGGCAAAAGCCATTGCCAATCACCTGTTATCCAATTCACTCACTGCGTGCTCGTTTAATTTCTTCAGATTTAGGAAAATGCAAAGACACTGAAGCAGAAATTAGACTTACACAGGTTGGTTGAGTTCAATCATAATTCTTGTTAAGAAAGCTCTGTTTTCAGGAAAGTACAATACAGCGCTGGGCCTTTCAAGAGCAGAAAGTCTCCATTCAGAAAAGGGCAACGTTCAAGGTTCTTTGGTCAGCTTATATTCAGTTGGTGTGGGGCGCGTTTGATGGGTGATGAGTCGTTGGGGTGGGGCGAGTTCGCAGTAGAGTTTGATTCCATGGGAGTGGGTGCTGGTTATGGAAGATTCGGTGTGTGTGTCTTTCGGCCTTGGTGATCAGCTTTGGCCGAGTCCTTGGCTGTCTCCTTCTGGCACCAGCTGGTTTTTTATCTCCGAGTGACCTTCCTGTAAACATTCTTCTCCATCCTTGCACATATGCTGTCGTACCTCATTCTTTCACTTATCGAAAAGCTGGCGTCCCGCATTAGGCGACATATGACGTCTAGTCAAAACACAAGATATAACCAAGTACTGAACGGTCAAGACGACTCTGGCCGTGTCCATGATGTAGAGAACAAACATCAGGCATGCATTACACAGTTCCTTAAGGGTCATTAAGCTATTTAAGCAACATATCAAAAGACATTTATGTTGCAGTGCACAGAAATACATATTGAATCATGAAGTTGTAGCAACCTCTGTTATTATCTTATATCAAAGAATGTCTAGTTATGTCTGCTTTATTGGTTGATTCCATGAATATACTTGTCTGCTTGTATACTTTATCCAAAGAGATGTGAGCGTATCTGGTATTGTGGCTAGGCGGGTTTTGTGTCTTTTGCCCCTATTCCTTCACAACCTAACCAGAGTGACGGGAGAGGCACCATCCAGAAAACGTGCTCAGCTCGTCGAGAAAATGCGATTTAAGCAATAAAACAAAAAATGCTTATAAAACATAAACCAAACGTTGCAGGTGGTCATTTCTGCATGCGCAGTGATAAACCCGGCACTCTGAAGCACCCAAGAGCGCTTTTTACTAGAAATAGTGCTCAGCTCGTCGAGAAAATGCGCTCTAAGCAATACAATTAAAAATGCTCATAAAACATAAACCAAACGTTGCAGGTGGTCATTTCTTTATGTGCAGTGATAAACTCGGCACTCTGAAGCACCCAAGAGCGCTTTTTACTTTGCCAACCTAACCAGAGTGACGGGAGAGGCACCATCCAGAAAACGTGCTCAGCTCGTCGAGAAAATGCGATTTAAGCAATAAAACTAAAAATGCTTATAAAACATAAACCAAACGTTGCAGGTGGTCATTTCTTCATGCGCAGTGATAAACCCGGCACTCTGAAGCACCCAAGAGCGCTTTTTACTAGAAATAGTGCTCAGCTCGTCGAGAAAATGCGCTCTAAGCAATACAATTAAAAATGCTCATAAAACATAAACCAAACGTTGCAGGTGGTCATTTCTTTATGTGCAGTGATAAACTCGGCACTCTGAAGCACCCAAGAGCGCTTTTTACTTTGCCAACCTAACCAGAGTGACGGGAGAGGCACCATCCAGAAAACGTGCTCAGCTCGTCGAGAAAATGCGATTTAAGCAATAAAACTAAAAATGCTTATAAAACATAAACCAAACGTTGCAGGTGGTCATTTCTGCATGCGCAGTGATAAACTGGGCACTCTGAAGCCCCCAAGAGCGCTTTTTACTATGCCAACCTAACCAGAGTGACGGGAGAGGCACCATCCAGAAAACGTGCTCAGCTCGTCGAGAAAATGCGATTTAAGCAATAAAACAAAAAGTGCTTATAAAACATAAACCAAACGTTGCAGGTGGTCATTTCTGCATGCGCAGTGATAAACCCGGCACTCTGAAGCACCCAAGAGCGCTTTTTACTAGAAATAGTGCTCAGCTCGTCGAGAAAATGCGCTCTAAGCAATACAATTAAAAATGCTCATAAAACATAAACCAAACGTTGCAGGTGGTCATTTCTTTATGTGCAGTGATAAACTCGGCACTCTGAAGCACCCAAGAGCGCTTTTTACTTTGCCAACCTAACCAGAGTGACGGGAGAGGCACCATCCAGAAAACGTGCTCAGCTCGTCGAGAAAATGCGATTTAAGCAATAAAACTAAAAATGCTTATAAAACATAAACCAAACGTTGCAGGTGGTCATTTCTGCATGCGCAGTGATAAACTGGGCACTCTGAAGCCCCCAAGAGCGCTTTTTACTATGCCAACCTAACCAGAGTGACGGGAGAGGCACCATCCAGAAAACGTGCTCAGCTCGTCGAGAAAATGCGATTTAAGCAATAAAACAAAAAATGCTTATAAAACATAAACCAAACGTTGCAGGTGGTCATTTCTGCATGCGCAGTGATAAACCCGGCACTCTGAAGCACCCAAGAGCGCTTTTTACTAGAAATAGTGCTCAGCTCGTCGAGAAAATGCGCTCTAAGCAATACAATTAAAAATGCTCATAAAACATAAACCAAACGTTGCAGGTGGTCATTTCTTTATGTGCAGTGATAAACTCGGCACTCTGAAGCACCCAAGAGCGCTTTTTACTTTGCCAACCTAACCAGAGTGACGGGAGAGGCACCATCCAGAAAACGTGCTCAGCTCGTCGAGAAAATGCGATTTAAGCAATAAAACTAAAAATGCTTATAAAACATAAACCAAACGTTGCAGGTGGTCATTTCTGCATGCGCAGTGATAAACTGGGCACTCTGAAGCCCCCAAGAGCGCTTTTTACTATGCCAACCTAACCAGAGTGACGGGAGAGGCACCATCCAGAAAACGTGCTCAGCTCGTCGAGAAAATGCGATTTAAGCAATAAAACAAAAAATGCTTATAAAACATAAACCAAACGTTGCAGGTGGTCATTTCTGCATGCGCAGTGATAAACCCGGCACTCTGAAGCACCCAAGAGCGCTTTTTACTAGAAATAGTGCTCAGCTCGTCGAGAAAATGCGCTCTAAGCAATACAATTAAAAATGCTCATAAAACATAAACCAAACGTTCCAGGTGGTCATTTCTTTATGTGCAGTGATAAACTCGGCACTCTGAAGCACCCAAGAGCGCTTTTTACTTTGCCAACCTAACCAGAGTGACGGGAGAGGCACCATCCAGAAAACGTGCTCAGCTCGTCGAGAAAATGCGATTTAAGCAATAAAACTAAAAATGCTTATAAAACATAAACCAAACGTTGCAGGTGGTCATTTCTGCATGCGCAGTGATAAACTGGGCACTCTGAAGCCCCCAAGAGCGCTTTTTACTATGCCAACCTAACCAGAGTGACGGGAGAGGCACCATCCAGAAAACGTGCTCAGCTCGTCGAGAAAATGCGATTTAAGCAATAAAACAAAAAATGCTTATAAAACATAAACCAAACGTTGCAGGTGGTCATTTCTGCATGCGCAGTGATAAACCCGGCACTCTGAAGCACCCAAGAGCGCTTTTTACTAGAAATAGTGCTCAGCTCGTCGAGAAAATGCGCTCTAAGCAATACAATTAAAAATGCTCATAAAACATAAACCAAACGTTGCAGGTGGTCATTTCTTTATGTGCAGTGATAAACTCGGCACTCTGAAGCACCCAAGAGCGCTTTTTACTTTGCCAACCTAACCAGAGTGACGGGAGAGGCACCATCCAGAAAACGTGCTCAGCTCGTCGAGAAAATGCGATTTAAGCAATAAAACTAAAAATGCTTATAAAACATAAACCAAACGTTGCAGGTGGTCATTTCTGCATGCGCAGTGATAAACTGGGCACTCTGAAGCCCCCAAGAGCACTTTTTACTTTGCCAACCTAACCAGAGTGACGGGAGAGGCACCATCCAGAAAACGTGCTCAGCTCGTCGAGAAAATGCGATTTAAGCAATAAAACTAAAAATGCTTATAAAACATAAACCAAACGTTGCAGGTGGTCATTTCTGCATGCGCAGTGATAAACTGGGCACTCTGAAGCCCCCAAGAGCGCTTTTTACTATGCCAACCTAACCAGAGTGACGGGAGAGGCACCATCCAGAAAACGTGCTCAGCTCGTCGAGAAAATGCGATTTAAGCAATAAAACAAAAAATGCTTATAAAACATAAACCAAACGTTGCAGGTGGTCATTTCTGCATGCGCAGTGATAAACTCGGCACTCTGAAGCACCCAAGAGCGCTTTTTACTTTGCCAACCTAACCAGAGTGACGGGAGAGGCACCATCCAGAAAACGTGCTCAGCTCGTCGAGAAAATGCGATTTAAGCAATAAAACTAAAAATGCTTATAAAACATAAACCAAACGTTGCAGGTTGTCATTTCTTCATGCGCAGTGATAAACTCCGCACTCTGAAGGACCCAAGAGCGCTTTTTACTATGCCAACTTAACCAGAGTGACGGGAGAGGCACCATCCAGAAAACGTGCTCAGCTCGTCGAGAAAATGCGATTTAAGCAATAAAACTAAAAATGCTTATAAAACATAAACCAAACGTTGCAGGTGGTCATTTCTGCATGCGCAGTGATAAACCCGGCACTCTGAAGCACCCAAGAGCGCTTTTTACTAGAAATAGTGCTCAGCTCGTCGAGAAAATGCGCTCTAAGCAATACAATTAAAAATGCTCATAAAACATAAACCAAACGTTGCAGGTGGTCATTTCTTTATGTGCAGTGATAAACTCGGCACTCTGAAGCACTCAAGAGCGCTTTTTACTTTGCCAACCTAACCAGAGTGACGGGAGAGGCACCATCCAGAAAACGTGCTCAGCTCGTCGAGAAAATGCGATTTAAGCAATAAAACTAAAAATGCTTATAAAACATAAACCAAACGTTGCAGGTGGTCATTTCTGCATGCGCAGTGATAAACTGGGCACTCTGAAGCCCCCAAGAGCGCTTTTTACTATGCCAACCTAACCAGAGTGACGGGAGAGGCACCATCCAGAAAACGTGCTCAGCTCGTCGAGAAAATGCGATTTAAGCAATAAAACAAAAAATGCTTATAAAACATAAACCAAACGTTGCAGGTGGTCATTTCTGCATGCGCAGTGATAAACCCGGCACTCTGAAGCACCCAAGAGCGCTTTTTACTAGAAATAGTGCTCAGCTCGTCGAGAAAATGCGCTCTAAGCAATACAATTAAAAATGCTCATAAAACATAAACCAAACGTTGCAGGTGGTCATTTCTTTATGTGCAGTGATAAACTCGGCACTCTGAAGCACCCAAGAGCGCTTTTTACTTTGCCAACCTAACCAGAGTGACGGGAGAGGCACCATCCAGAAAACGTGCTCAGCTCGTCGAGAAAATGCGATTTAAGCAATAAAACTAAAAATGCTTATAAAACATAAACCAAACGTTGCAGGTGGTCATTTCTGCATGCGCAGTGATAAACTGGGCACTCTGAAGCCCCCAAGAGCGCTTTTTACTATGCCAACCTAACCAGAGTGACGGGAGAGGCACCATCCAGAAAACGTGCTCAGCTCGTCGAGAAAATGCGATTTAAGCAATAAAACAAAAAATGCTTATAAAACATAAACCAAACGTTGCAGGTGGTCATTTCTGCATGCGCAGTGATAAACCCGGCACTCTGAAGCACCCAAGAGCGCTTTTTACTAGAAATAGTGCTCAGCTCGTCGAGAAAATGCGCTCTAAGCAATACAATTAAAAATGCTCATAAAACATAAACCAAACGTTGCAGGTGGTCATTTCTTTATGTGCAGTGATAAACTCGGCACTCTGAAGCACCCAAGAGCGCTTTTTACTTTGCCAACCTAACCAGAGTGACGGGAGAGGCACCATCCAGAAAACGTGCTCAGCTCGTCGAGAAAATGCGATTTAAGCAATAAAACTAAAAATGCTTATAAAACATAAACCAAACGTTGCAGGTGGTCATTTCTGCATGCGCAGTGATAAACTGGGCACTCTGAAGCCCCCAAGAGCGCTTTTTACTATGCCAACCTAACCAGAGTGACGGGAGAGGCACCATCCAGAAAACGTGCTCAGCTCGTCGAGAAAATGCGATTTAAGCAATAAAACAAAAAATGCTTATAAAACATAAACCAAACGTTGCAGGTGGTCATTTCTGCATGCGCAGTGATAAACCCGGCACTCTGAAGCACCCAAGAGCGCTTTTTACTAGAAATAGTGCTCAGCTCGTCGAGAAAATGCGCTCTAAGCAATACAATTAAAAATGCTCATAAAACATAAACCAAACGTTGCAGGTGGTCATTTCTTTATGTGCAGTGATAAACTCGGCACTCTGAAGCACCCAAGAGCGCTTTTTACTTTGCCAACCTAACCAGAGTGACGGGAGAGGCACCATCCAGAAAACGTGCTCAGCTCGTCGAGAAAATGCGATTTAAGCAATAAAACTAAAAATGCTTATAAAACATAAACCAAACGTTGCAGGTGGTCATTTCTGCATGCGCAGTGATAAACTGGGCACTCTGAAGCCCCCAAGAGCGCTTTTTACTATGCCAACCTAACCAGAGTGACGGGAGAGGCACCATCCAGAAAACGTGCTCAGCTCGTCGAGAAAATGCGATTTAAGCAATAAAACAAAAAATGCTTATAAAACATAAACCAAACGTTGCAGGTGGTCATTTCTGCATGCGCAGTGATAAACCCGGCACTCTGAAGCACCCAAGAGCGCTTTTTACTAGAAATAGTGCTCAGCTCGTCGAGAAAATACGCTCTAAGCAATACAATTAAAAATGCTCATAAAACATAAACCAAACGTTGCAGGTGGTCATTTCATTATGTGCAGTGATAAACTCGGCACTCTGAAGCACCCAAGAGCGCTTTTTACTTTGCCAACCTAACCAGAGTGACGGGAGAGGCACCATCCAGAAAACGTGCTCAGCTCGTCGAGAAAATGCGATTTAAGCAATAAAACTAAAAATGCTTATAAAACATAAACCAAACGTTGCAGGTGGTCATTTCTGCATGCGCAGTGATAAACTGGGCACTCTGAAGCCCCCAAGAGCAGCTTTTTACTATGCCAACCTAACCAGAGTGACGGGAGAGGCACCATCCAGAAAACGTGCTCAGCTCGTCGAGAAAATGCGATTTAAGCAATAAAACAAAAAATGCTTATAAAACATAAACCAAACGTTGCAGGTGGTCATTTCTGCATGCGCAGTGATAAACCCGGCACTCTGAAGCACCCAAGAGCGCTTTTTACTAGAAATAGTGCTCAGCTCGTCGAGAAAATGCGCTCTAAGCAATACAATTAAAAATGCTCATAAAACATAAACCAAACGTTGCAGGTGGTCATTTCTTTATGTGCAGTGATAAACTCGGCACTCTGTGTCACGTTCCCACGTCACCTGACTTCCAGCCGAGCCCGACTCATGTAATTGCTAGCACCTGCTACAGCTCGTTAGGCTCCCCATTTAACCTCTCTGTGTTCTGCCAGTGGTTGTCAGTTCGTCTGATTACCCTGCACGTGATACTGCTGCCTTTTTGTCCCCGGACCAAACTTTGTAGCCAACTGCTTCCTTGAACTTCGACCACGCTCCAGATCGCCGCCTGTCCTGACTACTTGCTTGACCTTCGACCACACTCCAGATCGCCGCCTGTCCTGACTACTTGCTTGACCTTCGACCACGCTCCAGATCGCCGCCTGCCCTGACTACTTGCTCGTTCTACGTCCCCGTTTTCCCTCTCACCATTAAAGGATCGTGCTGCACTTGGTTCCCTGTCTTTGTTGCCTGACAGAACGAACTGACCAGAAATGCAACCAGCGCACGATTCCCTAGACACGGCCCGCTTGACCCACACGGAGTGGGAGCTCGGCAAGACCACAGAGGAGATGGCGGCGTTAACTAGGGTCGTCCAGCAGCAGCAACAGCAGCTCCAGCTGCAGCAACAGCAACTGCAGCAGCAGCAACAGCAACTGCAGCAGCAGCAACAGCAACTGCAGCAGCACCATCAGCTCCACCAGGACCTGGTAGAGGCTCTCAGGGATCACAGAGACTTGGCTCCTCTGGCTGCTGCAGATCGGTTTGTGCCATCTCTGTCCACGTCCGTGCCGCTCAGCCCCGCCGATCAGCCCACCGTTATGTCCACGCCCCGTCCTGCCTCGGCACCCGGGCAGTACGTGGACGTCCCTGAGCCCAGACTCAGCAACCTCGCGAGGTTCGACGGTGACCCCAAGTACGTCCGGGCCTTTCTGACGAACTGCCGCGTCTTGTTCGACCTCCAGCCCGTCACATTTGCCACGGAACCAGCCAAGGTGGGTTTCGTGCTCACTCACCTGACGGGCGAGGCATGGCTGTGGGGAACGGCAGAATACGAGCGGCAGGGACCCGCTTGTTCGTCGTTTGACGCCTTCGCCGCTGAGATCCTGCGCGTGTTTGACATGGGCTCCGCCTCGGAGGACGCCTCCACAGAGCTCCTCACGCTGCGCCAAGGCAGCAGGTCCGTCGCCCAGTACGCCATCCGGTTCCAGACGGTGGCGCGTCGTAGCGACTGGAACACCCCGGCTCTCGTCGGTGCCTTCATCCACGGACTCGCGGACTATATCAAGGACGAGATGGTGTCCTGCGAGCGCCCACAGACCCTTGAAGTGGCCATGGACCTGGCAGTACGGGTGGACCGGCGGATCCAGTCGAGGCGACGCGAGGAGAGGAGAGCGACTCCGCCCCCCCGTCACCGTGACATCAGCCCGACACCTCGGGTGTCATGGAGCGCACCGGTTTTTTCACCGGACCTGTCGTCCGCCAGGGACCCTGTCCATGTAAGTCAGCGCGCCTTTACTGCTCCTCACACCCAGCCCAGCTGGTCAGAACCCATGGAGATCGGACGCACCTCTCTCTCTGTGAGGAAACGCAGTCAGCGCATCAGAGAGGGGCTTTGCCTGTACTGCGGGGGTGAGGGTCACTGGGTGGCCTCTTGCCCGACGAGACCTAAGGACACCCGCCAAGCAAGGATCCGTGTGGGGTCGGTTTTCTTGCCCCCCACTACCTGTCGCGAGTCCCTGTCCCAGGACCACTACTCGACTCCAGCCCGCGCCCTTGCCTCTCGGCCCTCCGCTTCTCCAATCCGTGGGCAGCGGCCGCGGGTCCGGTCTCGCCGTCGGCCGCAGCGGATGGCCCGGGCCCTTACTCCGCTGCCGTTGCGACGTCCGCAGCCGGGTTCTGCTCCGGTGGGCGGGGTATTCGGGTCTGACCGGCTTCCTGCTCGGAGTCGTCCGGTAGGGACCCGTCCGGTTCCCGCGCCGGCCCCCTGGTCGGCGTCTCCCGACGCCGCGGCTGGGAAGGTGGACTGGGCGGTAGTGCCGCCTGATGACGGGGCTTGGTCGACATGTTCTGATTCGGACTATTGACTGCCGCACGTCTTGGGTTCCCCCCCTCCCGCCCGGTCTCCTGCTCCGTCTTGGGGTTCTGCTTTTGGGACGTCGGGGGCCGTCCCTTGGGGGGGGGGTTCTGTCACGTTCCCACGTCACCTGACTTCCAGCCGAGCCCGACTCATGTAATTGCTAGCACCTGCTACAGCTCGTTAGGCTCCCCATTTAACCTCTCTGTGTTCTGCCAGTGGTTGTCAGTTCGTCTGATTACCCTGCACGTGATACTGCTGCCTTTTTGTCCCCGGACCAAACTTTGTAGCCAACTGCTTCCTTGAACTTCGACCACGCTCCAGATCGCCGCCTGTCCTGACTACTTGCTTGACCTTCGACCACGCTCCAGATCGCCGCCTGTCCTGACTACTTGCTTGACCTTCGACCACGCTCCAGATCGCCGCCTGCCCTGACTACTTGCTCGTTCTACGTCCCCGTTTTCCCTCTCACCATTAAAGGATCGTGCTGCACTTGGTTCCCTGTCTTTGTTGCCTGACACTCTGAAGCACCCAAGAGCGCTTTTTACTTTGCCAACCTAACCAGAGTGACGGGAGAGGCACCATCCAGAAAACGTGCTCAGCTCGTCGAGAAAATGCGATTTAAGCAATACAACTAAAAATGCTTATAAAACATAAACCAAACGTTGCAGGTTGTCATTTCTTCATGCGCAGTGATAAACTCCGCACTCTGAAGGACCCAAGAGCGCTTTTTACTATGCCAACTTAACCACAGTGACGTGAGGCGACCGGGCGCGGACGCTAACTCACGCCCGGCAAGAGCGCTCGGAAGGCGGATAGGCTTTCACGGAAGGTCCGCCAGCAGGTCCGCGGGCCATTTAGGGTCCCATAAGTGACCGTGCGCGGTCTCTAACTCACGCCCGGCAGGAGTGCTCGGAGGGCGGATAGGCTTTCACGGAGGTCCCGCCAGCCGGTCCGCGGGCTATTTAGGGTCCCATAACTGACCGGGCGCGGTCTCAAACCCACGCCCGGCAGGAGTGCTCGGAGGGCGGATAGGCATTCACGGAGGTCCCGCCAGCCGGTCCGCGGGCTATTTAGGGTCCCATAACTGACCGGGCGCGGTCTCAAACTCAGGCCCGGCAGGAGTGCTCGGAGGGCGGATAGGCATTCACGGAAGTACCGCCAGCCGGTCCGCGGGCTATTTAGGGTCCCATAACTGACCGGGCGCGGTCTCAAACTCAGGCCCGGCAGGAGTGCTCGGAGGGCGGATAGGCATTCACGGAGGTCCCGCCAGCCGGTCCGCGGGCTATTTAGGGTCCCATAACTGACCGGGCGCGGTCTCTAACCCACGCCCGGCAGGAGTGCTCGGAGGGCGGATAGGCATTCACGGAGGTCCCGCCAGCCGGTCCGCGGGCCATTCAGGGTCCCATACATGACCGGGCGCGGTCTCTAACCCACGCCCGGCGGGAGTGCTCGGAGGGCGGATAGGCATCCACGGACGTCCCGCCAGCCGGTCCGCGGGCCATTCAGGGTCCCATACATGACCGGGCGCGGTCTCGAACTCAGGCCCGGCAGGAGTGCTCGGAGGGCGGATAGGCATTCACGGAGGTACCGCCAGCAGGTCCGCGGGCCATTTAGGGTCCCATAAGTGACCGGGCGCGGTCTCGAACTCACGCCCGGCAGGAGTGCTCGGAGGGCGGATAGGCTTTCACGGTGGTACCGCCAGCCGGTCCGCGGGCCATTTAGGGTCCCATAAGTGACCGGGCGCGGTCTCTAACCCACGCCCGGCAGGAGTGCTCGGAGGGCGGACAGGCTTTCACGGAGCTCCCGCCAGCAGGTCCGCGGGCCATTTAGGGTCCCATAAGTGACCGGGCGCGGTCTCGAACTCACGCCCGGCAGGAGTGCTCGGAGGGCGGATAGGCTTTCACGGTGGTACCGCCAGCCGGTCCGCGGGCCATTTAGGGTCCCATAAGTGACCGGGCGCGGTCTCTAACTCAGGCCCGGCAGGAGTGCTCGGACGGCGGATAGGCATTCACGGAGGTACCGCCAGCCGGTCCGCGGGCCAATTAGGGTCCCATAAGTGACCGGGCGCGGTCTCTAACCCACGCCCGGCAGGAGTGCTCGGAGGGCGGACAGGCTTTCACGGAGCTCCCGCCAGCCGGTCCGCGGGCCAAATAGGGTCCCATAAGGGACCGGGGGCGGACGCTAAACCACGCACTCAACTCGGCACTCTGAAGCACCCAAGAGCGCTTTTTACTAGAAAACGTGCTCAGCTCGTCGAGAAAATGCACTCTAAGCAGCACAATTAAAAATGCTTATAAAACATAAACCAAACGTTGCAGGTGGTCATTTCTTCATGCGCAGTGATAAACTGGGCACTCTGAAGCACCCAAGAGCGCTTTTTACTTTGCCAACCTAACCAGAGTGACGGGAGAGGCACCATCCAGAAAACGTGCTCAGCTCGTCGAGAAAATGCGATTTAAGCAATAAAACAAAAAATGCTTATAAAACATAAACCAAACGTTGCAGGTGGTCATTTCTGCATGCGCAGTGATAAACCCGGCACTCTGAAGCACCCAAGAGCGCTTTTTACTAGAAATAGTGCTCAGCTCGTCGAGAAAATGCGCTCTAAGCAATACAATTAAAAATGCTCATAATACATAAACCAAACGTTGCAGGTGGTCATTTCTTTATGTGCAGTGATAAACTCGGCACTCTGAAGCACCCAAGAGCGCTTTTTACTTTGCCAACCTAACCAGAGTGACGGGAGAGGCACCATCCAGAAAACGTGCTCAGCTCGTCGAGAAAATGCGATTTAAGCAATAAAACTAAAAATGCTTATAAAACATAAACCAAACGTTGCAGGTGGTCATTTCTGCATGCGCAGTGATAAACTGGGCACTCTGAAGCCCCCAAGAGCGCTTTTTACTATGCCAACCTAACCAGAGTGACGGGAGAGGCACCATCCAGAAAACGTGCTCAGCTCGTCGAGAAAATGCGATTTAAGCAATAAAACAAAAAATGCTTATAAAACATAAACCAAACGTTGCAGGTGGTCATTTCTGCATGCGCAGTGATAAACCCGGCACTCTGAAGCACCCAAGAGCGCTTTTTACTAGAAATAGTGCTCAGCTCGTCGAGAAAATGCGCTCTAAGCAATACAATTAAAAATGCTCATAAAACATAAACCAAACGTTGCAGGTGGTCATTTCTTTATGTGCAGTGATAAACTCGGCACTCTGAAGCACCCAAGAGCGCTTTTTACTTTGCCAACCTAACCAGAGTGACGGGAGAGGCACCATCCAGAAAACGTGCTCAGCTCGTCGAGAAAATGCGATTTAAGCAATAAAACTAAAAATGCTTATAAAACATAAACCAAACGTTGCAGGTGGTCATTTCTGCATGCGCAGTGATAAACTGGGCACTCTGAAGCCCCCAAGAGCGCTTTTTACTATGCCAACCTAACCAGAGTGACGGGAGAGGCACCATCCAGAAAACGTGCTCAGCTCGTCGAGAAAATGCGATTTAAGCAATAAAACAAAAAATGCTTATAAAACATAAACCAAACGTTGCAGGTGGTCATTTCTGCATGCGCAGTGATAAACCCGGCACTCTGAAGCACCCAAGAGCGCTTTTTACTAGAAATAGTGCTCAGCTCGTCGAGAAAATGCGCTCTAAGCAATACAATTAAAAATGCTCATAAAACATAAACCAAACGTTGCAGGTGGTCATTTCTTTATGTGCAGTGATAAACTCGGCACTCTGAAGCACCCAAGAGCGCTTTTTACTTTGCCAACCTAACCAGAGTGACGGGAGAGGCACCATCCAGAAAACGTGCTCAGCTCGTCGAGAAAATGCGATTTAAGCAATAAAACTAAAAATGCTTATAAAACATAAACCAAACGTTGCAGGTGGTCATTTCTGCATGCGCAGTGATAAACTGGGCACTCTGAAGCCCCCAAGAGCGCTTTTTACTATGCCAACCTAACCAGAGTGACGGGAGAGGCACCATCCAGAAAACGTGCTCAGCTCGTCGAGAAAATGCGATTTAAGCAATAAAACAAAAAATGCTTATAAAACATAAACCAAACGTTGCAGGTGGTCATTTCTGCATGCGCAGTGATAAACCCGGCACTCTGAAGCACCCAAGAGCGCTTTTTACTAGAAATAGTGCTCAGCTCGTCGAGAAAATGCGCTCTAAGCAATACAATTAAAAATGCTCATAAAACATAAACCAAACGTTGCAGGTGGTCATTTCTTTATGTGCAGTGATAAACTCGGCACTCTGAAGCACCCAAGAGCGCTTTTTACTTTGCCAACCTAACCAGAGTGACGGGAGAGGCACCATCCAGAAAACGTGCTCAGCTCGTCGAGAAAATGCGATTTAAGCAATAAAACTAAAAATGCTTATAAAACATAAACCAAACGTTGCAGGTGGTCATTTCTGCATGCGCAGTGATAAACTGGGCACTCTGAAGCCCCCAAGAGCGCTTTTTACTATGCCAACCTAACCAGAGTGACGGGAGAGGCACCATCCAGAAAACGTGCTCAGCTCGTCGAGAAAATGCGATTTAAGCAATAAAACAAAAAATGCTTATAAAACATAAACCAAACGTTGCAGGTGGTCATTTCTGCATGCGCAGTGATAAACCCGGCACTCTGAAGCACCCAAGAGCGCTTTTTACTAGAAATAGTGCTCAGCTCGTCGAGAAAATGCGCTCTAAGCAATACAATTAAAAATGCTCATAAAACATAAACCAAACGTTGCAGGTGGTCATTTCTTTATGTGCAGTGATAAACTCGGCACTCTGAAGCACCCAAGAGCGCTTTTTACTTTGCCAACCTAACCAGAGTGACGGGAGAGGCACCATCCAGAAAACGTGCTCAGCTCGTCGAGAAAATGCGATTTAAGCAATAAAACTAAAAATGCTTATAAAACATAAACCAAACGTTGCAGGTGGTCATTTCTGCATGCGCAGTGATAAACTGGGCACTCTGAAGCCCCCAAGAGCGCTTTTTACTATGCCAACCTAACCAGAGTGACGGGAGAGGCACCATCCAGAAAACGTGCTCAGCTCGTCGAGAAAATGCGATTTAAGCAATAAAACAAAAAATGCTTATAAAACATAAACCAAACGTTGCAGGTGGTCATTTCTGCATGCGCAGTGATAAACCCGGCACTCTGAAGCACCCAAGAGCGCTTTTTACTAGAAATAGTGCTCAGCTCGTCGAGAAAATGCGCTCTAAGCAATACAATTAAAAATGCTCATAAAACATAAACCAAACGTTGCAGGTGGTCATTTCTTTATGTGCAGTGATAAACTCGGCACTCTGAAGCACCCAAGAGCGCTTTTTACTTTGCCAACCTAACCAGAGTGACGGGAGAGGCACCATCCAGAAAACGTGCTCAGCTCGTCGAGAAAATGCGATTTAAGCAATAAAACTAAAAATGCTTATAAAACATAAACCAAACGTTGCAGGTGGTCATTTCTGCATGCGCAGTGATAAACTGGGCACTCTGAAGCCCCCAAGAGCGCTTTTTACTATGCCAACCTAACCAGAGTGACGGGAGAGGCACCATCCAGAAAACGTGCTCAGCTCGTCGAGAAAATGCGATTTAAGCAATAAAACAAAAAATGCTTATAAAACATAAACCAAACGTTGCAGGTGGTCATTTCTGCATGCGCAGTGATAAACCCGGCACTCTGAAGCACCCAAGAGCGCTTTTTACTAGAAATAGTGCTCAGCTCGTCGAGAAAATGCGCTCTAAGCAATACAATTAAAAATGCTCATAAAACATAAACCAAACGTTGCAGGTGGTCATTTCTTTATGTGCAGTGATAAACTCGGCACTCTGAAGCACCCAAGAGCGCTTTTTACTTTGCCAACCTAACCAGAGTGACGGGAGAGGCACCATCCAGAAAACGTGCTCAGCTCGTCGAGAAAAAGCGATTTAAGCAATAAAACTAAAAATGCTTATAAAACATAAACCAAACGTTGCAGGTTGTCATTTCTTCATGCGCAGTGATAAACTCCGCACTCTGAAGGACCCAAGAGCGCTTTTTACTATGCCAACTTAACCACAGTGACGTGAGGCGACCGGGCGCGGACGCTAACTCACGCCCGGCAAGAGCGCTCGGAAGGCGGATAGGCTTTCACGGAAGCCCCGCCAGAAGGTCCGCGGGCCATTTAGGGTCCCATAAGTGACCGTGCGCGGTCTCTAACTCACGCCCGGCAGGAGTGCTCGGAGGGCGGATAGGCTTTCACGGAGGTACCGCCAGCCGGTCCGCGGGCTATTTAGGGTCCCATAACTGACCGGGCGCGGTCTCAAACCCACGCCCGGCAGGAGTGCTCGGAGGGCGGATAGGCATTCACGGAGGTCCCGCCAGCCGGTCCGCGGGCTATTTAGGGTCCCATAACTGACCGGGCGCGGTCTCAAACTCAGGCCCGGCAGGAGTGCTCGGAGGGCGGATAGGCATTCACGGAAGTCCCGCCAGCCGGTCCGCGGGCTATTTAGGGTCCCATAACTGACCGGGCGCGGTCTCAAACTCAGGCCCGGCAGGAGTGCTCGGAGGGCGGATAGGCATTCACGGAGGTCCCGCCAGCCGGTCCGCGGGCTATTTAGGGTCCCATAACTGACCGGGCGCGGTCTCTAACCCACGCCCGGCAGGAGTGCTCGGAGGGCGGATAGGCATTCACGGAGGTCCCGCCAGCCGGTCCGCGGGCCATTCAGGGTCCCATACATGACCGGGCGCGGTCTCTAACCCACGCCCGGCGGGAGTGCTCGGAGGGCGGATAGGCATCCACGGACGTCCCGCCAGCCGGTCCGCGGGCCATTCAGGGTCCCATACATGACCGGGCGCGGTCTCGAACTCAGGCCCGGCAGGAGTGCTCGGAGGGCGGATAGGCATTCACGGAGGTACCGCCAGCAGGTCCGCGGGCCATTTAGGGTCCCATAAGTGACCGGGCGCGGTCTCGAACTCACGCCCGGCAGGAGTGCTCGGAGGGCGGATAGGCTTTCACGGTGGTACCGCCAGCCGGTCCGCGGGCCATTTAGGGTCCCATAAGTGACCGGGCGCGGTCTCTAACCCACGCCCGGCAGGAGTGCTCGGAGGGCGGACAGGCTTTCACGGAGCTCCCGCCAGCCGGTCCGCGGGCCATTTAGGGTCCCATAAGTGACCGGGCGCGGTCTCGAACTCACGCCCGGCAGGAGTGCTCGGAGGGCGGATAGGCTTTCACGGTGGTACCGCCAGCCGGTCCGCGGGCCATTTAGGGTCCCATAAGTGACCGGGCGCGGTCTCTAACTCAGGCCCGGCAGGAGTGCTCGGACGGCGGATAGGCATTCACGGAGGTACCGCCAGCCGGTCCGCGGGCCAATTAGGGTCCCATAAGTGACCGGGCGCGGTCTCTAACCCACGCCCGGCAGGAGTGCTCGGAGGGCGGACAGGCTTTCACGGAGCTCCCGCCAGCCGGTCCGCGGGCCAAATAGGGTCCCATAAGGGACCGGGGGCGGACGCTAAACCACGCACTCAACTCGGCACTCTGAAGCACCCAAGAGCGCTTTTTACTAGAAAACGTGCTCAGCTCGTCGAGAAAATGCACTCTAAGCAATACAATTAAAAATGCTTATAAAACATAAACCAAACGTTGCAGGTGGTCATTTCTTCATGCGCAGTGATAAACTCGGCACTCTGAAGCACCCAAGAGCGCTTTTTACTTTGCCAACCTAACCAGAGTGACGGGAGAGGCACCATCCAGAAAACGTGCTCAGCTCGTCGAGAAAATGCGATTTAAGCAATAAAACTAAAAATGCTTATAAAACATAAACCAAACGTTGCAGGTGGTCATTTCTGCATGCGCAGTGATAAACTGGGCACTCTGAAGCCCCCAAGAGCACTTTTTACTATGCCAACCTAACCAGAGTGACGGGAGAGGCACCATCCAGAAAACGTGCTCAGCTCGTCGAGAAAATGCGATTTAAGCAATAAAACAAAAAATGCTTATAAAACATAAACCAAACGTTGCAGGTGGTCATTTCTGCATGCGCAGTGATAAACCCGGCACTCTGAAGCACCCAAGAGCGCTTTTTTACTAGAAATAGTGCTCAGCTCGTCGAGAAAATGCGCTCTAAGCAATACAATTAAAAATGCTCATAAAACATAAACCAAACGTTGCAGGTGGTCATTTCTTTATGTGCAGTGATAAACTCGGCACTCTGAAGCACCCAAGAGCGCTTTTTACTTTGCCAACCTAACCAGAGTGACGGGAGAGGCACCATCCAGAAAACGTGCTCAGCTCGTCGAGAAAATGCGATTTAAGCAATAAAACTAAAAATGCTTATAAAACATAAACCAAACGTTGCAGGTGGTCATTTCTGCATGCGCAGTGATAAACTGGGCACTCTGAAGCCCCCAAGAGCGCTTTTTACTATGCCAACCTAACCAGAGTGACGGGAGAGGCACCATCCAGAAAACGTGCTCAGCTCGTCGAGAAAATGCGATTTAAGCAATAAAACAAAAAATGCTTATAAAACATAAACCAAACGTTGCAGGTGGTCATTTCTGCATGCGCAGTGATAAACCCGGCACTCTGAAGCACCCAAGAGCGCTTTTTACTAGAAATAGTGCTCAGCTCGTCGAGAAAATGCGCTCTAAGCAATACAATTAAAAATGCTCATAAAACATAAACCAAACGTTGCAGGTGGTCATTTCTTTATGTGCAGTGATAAACTCGGCACTCTGAAGCACCCAAGAGCGCTTTTTACTTTGCCAACCTAACCAGAGTGACGGGAGAGGCACCGGGCGCGGACGCTAACTCACGCCCGGCAAGAGCGCTCGGAAGGCGGATAGGC